>NC_056733.1:1293162934-1293225434 GCF_019279795.1 Protopterus annectens | reverse complement strand
ATGGGGAAAATTCGAATTGCATCCACTTCCAATAAATGCCTATTAATACTTCTACAAGTATAATGTCCAGCTGTTCTTTCTCTATAGAATGCAAGAGTTGACAACCCAGCACCTAAGTAGGAGATTACCACAGCATGCAGGTGACAGTGAGGGCTCAGTGACACAATGATCAAATGGTTGACTAATCACTAGTTGTTAAAATGTTACCATTAATTATTTATGTTTATATGTAGAGAGATATTGACATGCAGACAGATACAATGTACCCTAAAGATTCCACACACAGTAGAAGATACTGCATGAATCTATTGTGTGTGTCATTGCAAATTTAACTACAATCTAGAAGGGTCATCAGATAACTAATTTAGTTGCACCATATCTGTAATATCACACCAGCTAGACATTGTTACAGTAAAATGTACAAGAGGATGAATTAGAATTAGGGTGCCTAAGAGGTTTTCAGATCCAGTTTATATGCATCTGAGCTCTTCAAATCTGTGTAATAAATTGTTTGAGCATTTACATCATAAGCAGTCACTGTACAAGTTCATTTTTGTTAGAAATGCAAGAATGCATGGCTAATATCTTGACTCATTTCATCCCTTATGATATATTAAAGAATAGGTCATTAGACCTTCACTCATTAAGACAACTTTCATACAGAGATTTGTGCTAATTGACATATAATAAAAATGAATGTAAGTGTTTAGCTGTGTATCTGGTTCTGAAGTATTTAAACAAGGTAAACTTGAAAAAATAAATAAATAAATAAACAGTTGTCATGGCTTGCTTTACAGTAATTTTAAACTACTCCAGCTCAATGTGTAAGATGCAAGTGAATTTAAATAGATCACAAAAAGTGACGCGACAAAAGATGACAGCGATATAGCTAAATATGCTACCTCCAAGGATTCACTGTTTTGTAATAAAGGAAATTCCATAATTTACTGGAAAACCAACTATTCCATTGATCTCAAAGAAAATAAGATCTTTTAGTTTTTGTATGTGAGGGTATGGGGACAATGGAGTACATAGCACCCCTACAGAAAATGTTACTCTGTAATTTGTTATTTTTTTAATATTTAAATACATTTTTATGTTCAAGTTTATCATTTGTTTAAACAATATTGCATCTTCTATACAGGAGTTGTATAACTGGCATGGAAACATCTCTTATGTATCCCCAGACAATACCAAACAGGATGATGAGAACATAAAAAACAGAAATTAATAGATAAAAAATAGTGATACCCATTGGAGACATACAATTTATAAAAATGGACCTGAGCTAGGATAGCTATGGAGTATGAGTCTGTTTCAATATTAAACCAGCAGAAACCTGTGCAAAATGCACAGAAATATATTGTAAAAAATGTCATAGTTGATCAGTGGTTGTTAAGGATGTTTGTGTCACTTGAGATGGAGGAACAGGAACAGACTTACATGCCAAAACCTGGAAAAAGATCCACAGCCAACTATGGGACATGGTAAAAGGGATGGGGATGGGTTGCATATTGGTGTGCAACATGTGTAGTAGATAAAATACTGAAAACGGCATCAACATATAAAAATCAAAGAAAAAGTTGCTAAAAAAGAGAAATGAGGCTAAGAAAAGGAAGAAGCCAATGTAACTGAAGAGGGAACTAAAAGAAGCCATAAGAATCAAAGAAGACACACTAGATGTAAACAATGGTGTAAAGTAAATTGCAGTGATCTGAAGAAAGGAGAAAGGAGGGAGGGCTAGTAGGTATGATTAAACAGAAAAATAAAAGGTCCTTTTGGTACATTGAAAAGAAAATGTATGGACAGAACTAATGCAGTTGCAAAAAGATGACAGATGTGACAAAAAATAGAAGTTATGTTCTTACCATAACGTTCCATGTTAGTTGTCTTCTTCTCGCCTTCTTCTTGCTGGATGGGTTCGGAGCCGATCCTCGGCTCCGACTCGGCCACTCTAAAAGCTCGAGAGTTGGTTCCACCGGCTCGAGGCTCCCCCTATATCCCACAATGCTAGGCGTGAGTTACCTCAGATCTCGTTTGTAAGCTAGGCACTGCCTATAATAGTAGTAAAATAACTAGTAACAAAGTCCACCTCTATAAACAAGGGAGAAGAGAAGGGTGACCTACATCCTGATCCAGGAAATATGCACAGCAGAGCATATACCTAAAGTAAAGAGGTGGTAGAAAGAGAGGTCACAATCAAAACTCCTCTAGGTCTGTCCAGGCCAGGGAAGGAGGGTGGGGACATAAGAAGAAGCGAGAAGAAGACAACTAACATGGAACGTTATGGTAAGAACATAACTTCTATATGTTAAGTTGTCTATCTCGCCTTCATTCTTGCTGGATGGGACCGTCCCTAGCACCTTGTCCCGGGTGGCCTAACGGAACAGACTCTTGAGAACAGTGGAACCAAAGTTAGCTCTATGTCTAGAGGCTAAGTCCAACTTATAATGAGAAATGAAAGTGTGAGGAGTAGCCCAAGTAGCCGCTGCACAAATGGTGTCAATAGACAGTCTATCTTGGAAGGCTATAGAAGTAGCCAAGGCTCTGGTAGAATGGGCTTTAGGTTTGCTAGGCAGCTTTTGGTGTCTAATTTCATAAACAAGAGAAATCAGGGATGTTAGCCATCTGGATAATGAAACCTTTGAAACTGAAAGTCCCTTTCTGCCTTCTGCATAAGAGACGAACAGCTGGTCAGATTTTCTGAATTGTTTTGTTCTATCCAAATAGTATCTTAACTGACGATGAACATCTAGCCAATGTAATCTTTGTTCAGATCTGTTAGAATATTCTGGAAAAAACACCGGGAGGTCAATGCTTTGATTTAGGTTAGCCGTGGAGGCTATTTTAGGTAAAAAAGACGGGTTGGTTCGTAAGGATACTCTGTCCTTATGGAACAACAGATAAAGAGATTCGACAGCTGAGTGCATGAAGTTCTGAAACTCTTCTAGCTGAAGTAATAGCTACTAGAAAGAGAGTCTTCCATGATAGTAATTTTAAAGAACAGGAGGATGCAGGTTCGAAAGGAGAGAGAATTAAAGAACTGAGAACTAAATTTAGGTCCCAAGGAGGAGGAGGATTTCTTGGAGGTCTGAGTAGAAAAACTCCCTTCAAAAAGGCTTTGCAAAGCTTGTGGGACATGATGGCAGAATCTGAAATGCCCACATGAAAGTTAGAAATAGCTGCCAATTGAACTTTAAGAGTAGAAGGAGATGAACCTGCATGGAAGAGTTCAGCTAGAAAATCAAGGACCATTTGGATGGAAGCAGTGAAAGGATCTATGTCCCTTCCTTGAGCCCAATAGGTAAAGCGTTTCCACTTACTCAAATAAATCTTCGAGTGGAAGATTTATGGGAAGCTATCAAAATATCTCGAACAGAGTGAGATATTTGAGGAAGCCTGGCTAAAGTTGGAATTGGAGGAACCAAGCAGTGAGGTTCAGAGAGGGAAGGAGCTGATGAAACTGACCCGACTAATGGATCAAAGATCTGGAACTAGGTCCAGATGCCAAGGTCGCTCAACAGAAACTGATGTAGAAAGAGGAACCAAACCTGCCGAGCCCAGCACGGAGCAATGAGGATCAATGAAGCCTTCTGAGCAATAGCTTTCTGTATTACTTGAGAGATTAGTGGGAAGGGGAAATGCATACAGAAGTCCCGGGCCAAACTTGGACTAGAGTGTGTCTGCTGGGTTGGCCTGGTAACGAAATAGGGTGAAAAAATCTCTGCACTTGCTGTTTTGGGAGTAGCAAAGGTCGCAGCAAGGCTGGCCCCACTTGAGAAAAATTTCTCTCACAACAGAGTCTTTCAGAGACCACTGTGAGGCATGAGGATAGCTCTGCTCAACTTGTCCGCGATTTGATTGGACTTCCGGGATGTCGTTGCTATCAGAAACGCTGAGAAGAAATCACCCAATGCCACGGTCAGAGTGCTTCTCGACACAGGCGGTAGCAACTGGATTCGCCTTGTTTGTTGATATACCACACTACGCACATATTGTCCGTCTGGATTGCTATCGTTCCCAAGGGAAGAGAGTCTTGGAGGGCTTGCAACGCTAAAAGCACTGCTCTCATCTCTAGAACATTTATGTGCAACTGACATTCGTCTGGTTGCCATGTGCCCTGGACAGTTCTGCCCTGATAATGCCCCCACCCGATCAGGGAGGCGTCCGTTGTCAGAGTAGCAACCGGAGGAAGGAACAAAGGGTCTTCCCAAAAAAGAGCTGAGGGGAAGACATCCACCACAGAAGATGATTTCTGCATGTTTAGCGTGATTATAATGGTGTGAGACATTGGAAGTTGCTGGTATGACCATTATGAAGAGCATCCATTGAAGGATTCTCATGTGGAATCTGGCTAATGGAAGCAGAGGTATGTCATCCGCCATAAGCCCTAACACTTTCAGAACTAACCTGGCTTTGATTCTGTTGCTGCTGAAGAGGGCCGAGACCATTTTGTGTATGTCTGTTATTCTCTGATCTGTTAGTCTCATGAACATGTTGATTGTGTCTAGATTTGCCTATGAAGGTAATAATGCGACAAGCGACAAAACAGACTTTTGAAATTTATTGAAATGCCTAAATTTCAACAAGTGCGAAAGGTGTAGTCTCTGGCCATTAGAAGAAGATGCTTGGTGGGGCTGTAAGGAGCCAGTCGTCCAAATATGGAAACACCTGGAATCCTTGTCGTCTCAGGTGAGAAGCTACCACTGCCATGCATTTGGTAAACACCGGGGCAGTGGTGAGACCAAAGGGCAGGGCCCTGAATTGAAAATGACTGGTTCCCAGCCTGAAGCGGAGGAATCTTCTGGAGCGTCTTTTCATTTTATGTGATAGTACGCATCCTGAAGATCTATAGAGCATCCAGCTTCCTTTCCCAAAGGGGAAGGATGGACTGCAGCATGACCATCCGAAATCTTGTTTTCTTGACTGACTTGTTCAAGATACTGAGATCCAAAATTGGTCTCCAGTCCTGTTTTCTTTGGAACTAAAAAGAACCTGGAGTAGATTCCGGATCCTTGCTGGTCTGCTGGAACTGGCTGAATTGCTCTTTTGCAAGCAGTTTTTGGTGACTGCTGATTATCAACAGTTTGTTGAAACCATAATTTCAAAGGTAAGATTTAGCAACCACTCACATGTTATGCTGTCATCCAATCAAATTCAAATCACTGCAGCTTGTGCAGGTGCCAGACTTGCGTTGTAAAGATGATGTGTGGAAATGTCCTGAAACATGTGCTGATATACTGAACCATAATGTCTAGAGAAGCACCCCCAAGATGTAAGCCCTAATGTTTTAAGCCCTAATGTTTTCCAGTTGTACCAGGAGAGTGGGCACTCTGCACAAACACTTCTAGTGCATGGCTAACTTTTCAATGACCTGAAGGTCACTAAGGGCAAGGCTTGTTCAGCTTGGTAATACACATCGATAGACAACAGTAAGGGAAAAGCTGTAAAGATCTGCCTACCCTGACACTGTCCTCAAGGACTGTACCTTCCATCTCACACTAATATTGTGGTCTAAGAGGCTCAAAACTGAGTACCTTACTAATTTACAATATATACTGGTGGTCACGTATTTTTAGCCTTCAGTTATCTGCCCACATTTCAAGTAAATGAGAGTTTCAGTATGCCTCAGTGGAGTAAGTCCAAGTTGTACAATGGTAATTAAATCATGGGTAAGCTACAAAAATATGGAGAAAAGGTATTCAAAAAATGTTGCCTACCACTAAAATATCTTGTGTTTTTCAGAATGTGGAACTCCGTCTTGTTGCTAATTTTCCCTTCATGTACAGCAATGTGTCAGCATAGCGCAGCCACCTATGTAGGCTGCTTGGTGAAGGATGAGCAGCGTATCTGAGATACATCAGAAGATAGTTAAGGTCTGCGCCATGAGGAAGTCCATGCTACATGGAAACCACCACAACCCAAGAGACGTAAGCAAGTGGAGATGAATGGCAGGCTCTGTGAACTTGTGCCAAGAAGACAGAACTATACAACAGGGAAATGCATCAAAGCTATTCATAGCTTGCTCAGTTAATGACTAAATGCAGTAACGAACTTCACTGGATGGGGAAAATTCGAATTGCATCCACTTCCAATAAATGCCTATTAATACTTCTACAAGTATAGTGTCCAGCTGTTCTTTCTCTATAGAATGCAAGAGTTGACAACCCAGCACCTAAGAAGGAGATTACCACAGCATGCAGGTGACAGTGAGGGCTCAGTGACACAATGATCAAATGGTTGACTAATCACTAGTTGTTAAAATGTTACCATTAATTATTTATGTTTATATGTAGAGAGATATTGACATGCAGACAGATACAGTGTACCCTAAAGATTCCACACACAGTAGAAGATACTGCATGAATCTATTGTGTGTGTCATTGCAAATTTAACTACAATCTAGAAAGGTCATCAGATAACTAATTTAGTTGCACCATATCTGTAATATCACACCAGCTAGACATTGTTACAGTAAAATGTACAAGAGGATGAATTAGAATTAGGGTGCCTAAGAGGTTTTCAGATCCAGTTTATATGCATCTGAGCTCTTCAAATCTGTGTAATAAATTATTTGAGCATTTACATTATAAGCAGTCACTGTACAAGTTCATTTTTGTTAGAAATGCAAGAATGCATGGCTAATATCTTGACTCATTTCATCCCTTATGATATATTAAAGAATAGGTCATTAGACCTTCACTCATTAAGACAACTTTCATACAGAGATTTGTGCTAATTGACATATAATAAGAATGAATGTAAGTGTTTAGCTGTGTATCTGGTTCTGAAGTATTTAAACAAGGTAAACTTGAAAAAATAAATAAATAAAAAAACAGTTGTCCTGGCCTGCTTTACAGTAATTTTAAACTACTCCAGCTCAATGTGTAAGACGCAAGTGAATTTAAATAGATCACAAAAAATGACGCGACAAAAGATGACAGCGATATAGCTAAATATGCTACCTCCAAGTATTCACTGTTTTGTAATAAAGGAAATTCCATAATTTGCTGGAAAACCAACTATTCCATCGATCTCAAAGAAAATAAGATCTTTTAGTTTTTGTATGTGAGGGTATGGGGACAATGGAGTACATAGCACCCCTACAGAAAATGTTACTCTGTAATTTGTTATTTTGTTAATATTTAAATACATTTTTATGTTCAAGTTTATCATTTGTTTAAACAATATTGCATCTTCTATACAGGAGTTGTATAACTGGCATGGAAACATCTCTTATGTATCCCCAGACAATACCAAACAGGATGATGAGAACATAAAAAACAGAAATTAATAGATAAAAAATAGTGATACCCATTGGAGACATACAATTTATAAAAATGGACCTGAGCTAGGATAGCTATGGAGTATGAGTCTGTTTCAATATTAAACCAGCAGAAACCTGTGCAAAATGCACAGAAATATATTGTAAAAAATGTCATAGTTGATCAGTGGTTGTTAAGGATGTTTGTGTCACTTGAGATGGGGGAACAGGAATAGACTTACATGCCAAAACCTGGAAAAAGATCCACAGCCAACTATGGGACATGGTAAAAGGGATGGGGATGGGTTGCATATTGGTGTGCAACATGTGTAGTAGATAAAATACTGAAAACGGCATCAACATATAAAAATCAAAGAAAAAGAGAAATGAGGCTAAGAAAAGGAAGAAGCCAATGTAACTGAAGAGGGAACTAAAAGAAGCCATAAGAATCAAAGAATACACACTAGATGTAAACAATGGTGTAAAGTAAACTGCAGTGATCTGAAGAAAGGAGAAAGGAGGGAGGGCTAGTAGGTATGATTAAACAGTAAAATAAAAGGTCCTTTTGGTACATTGAAAAGAAAATGTATGGACAGAACTAATGCAGCTGCAAAAAGATGACAGAGATGTGACAAAAATATATAATAAACAGAGGACCTCAGTGAACTCTCTACATCCATCTTCATTACAAAAAATAAAAATACTCAAGACCAGAATATGGGAAAGTAGGCAGATAGAAACACTGAAGCTTGGATACTGGAAAGGAAATTGGATTAGGCTAGAAAGGATGAGCACAAGGTCTGTAAGAGATTCTTTTAGGCAAGGTAAAAAATAAATCTAGCCAAAATCTCCTGAAGAATCCTATGGTGGAAAAAGTCAGCAGGAAAAGTAGTGTAGAAAATACTGAGATGGAAGGGTGGGAGGAGAAGGAGAAAGAGAAGGGAGGGGTTAGTGGCATGAAGGGAAGCAAATACACATGTCAGTACAACAGTAATCAGAAAAGGTTAGAAGCCAAGTGATGCCACCAGTAAGACCTTATCCAGGTATACGACTGAATTTCAATGGAATGAGTCATGGATGATGGAACTGGATAAGGGAGTCATGGGTACTGGAACTGGACAAGGGAATCATGGATGATGGAACTGGACAGGGGAGGCACAGATGATGAAACCGGACAAGGTCGTAATGAATGATGGAACTGCACAGGGGAGTCAGGGATGATGGAAATGGACAGGAGAGTCAGGGATGATGGAACTGGACAGGAGAGTCAGGGATGATGGAAACGGACAGGGGAGTCACGGATGATGGAACTGGACAGGAGAGTCAGGGATGATGGAAATGGACAGGAGAGTCATGGATGATGGAACTGGACAGGGGAGTCAAGGATGATAGAACTGGACAGGAGAGTCATGGATGATGGAACTGGACAGGGGAGTCAGGGATGTTGGAACTGGACAGAGGAGTCACGGATGATAGAACTGGACAGGGGAGTCAATGATGATGGAACTGGACAGGGGAGCCATGGATAGTAATGAGTTCCTTGACTTCGGCACAACATTAGACTCTGTATCATATAGGAGGATATGGAGAACAAGCTCAGTGGGCTGGAATTATGCAAAAGATGACTAAAGAAGATGAGAAGTGATGTGAAAGAGAAAGTAATCATGAAGAGAACCTGAAGACCCTGCACTCATCTAACCTGAAGACTCTAATAAAATACTGCTAAACACAAGTAAAACCAATAATCTAGCTAGAGACTCTCTGTTCTCTAACACAGTGGGCAAAATCTGGAACTCCCTCCCAAATGACCTAACCACCCTACCCTCAACTACCTTATTTAAAACCAAACTCAAGCCATACCTTAAATCACAATGGATGTGTCCCTGTGTTAACCCAGATTAACTCCCTTGTCACTGGACACTAATCTCCTCATCCACTTTAACTCAATGATCTTTTACTAACAATATAGTGTGTTAACTCTTTTAGTGTAATATTGACCTATTTCACATACCTCATATATTATTGTCAGTATATCTATACCCAATTTGCAAGTAAGATTGTGTTTCTTAATTACTCAGAAGCTAAAAATGTAATTTACTGATATGTACTTGACATTGTCCTTATTGTCTTTTATCCCTTACTAACAGGCTTTAATGTAATGTAGTGTACTATTTGTGCTTGCCAAATCATGGTAATGTACCTATGAATTTGTATTTTGTTTTTTTCTATTCTAATGTGTGGAGCTTTTCTCCCCGGGCCTCCACTGAAAATGGATATAAATCCAGTTGGACCAGCCCGGTCAACAAATGTAAAATAAAATAAAAATAAATAAATAAAGAGAGCTCTATCTGAAGAGTGACACTTGTCAGGTAGTATTCTGTGGGGTTGGTGCCTGGAACCATTGCTGTTCAAAGTATTTATCTCAGACATGACAATGGGTTACTTAAGCCCAGGCCACACTTGTCACTCTCCACTGATGACAAGAAAATGAGGAATTGGTTAAGGATGGTGGGTCAAGTCTGGCAGGGCAGCTAAAAAGACTGACTACCTTGACATCAAATTGTTAGCTGATGTTTAATGGTAATAAATGCATTCTACTGCATTATGGGCACAATAACTAATAAGAAGGGTACAAGGTGGGGGCAGCACCTATCAGTGCAATAGCTTAAGCAAAAAGGTGTAGGACAGTTAATTATGGTGTCTAGGAATCTGCAGAAGTGAGGGGGGGAAAAGTAGCTGCTAGAGTCAATAGAATGCTGGACTGCAGTTCTGAAGACTTGCACTATGAGATGGAGGTCTAAGGAAGGCAATGATAAATATGCATGGGAAGAGAGGCAAAAGCGGGGTGGAACATAATCTATAAAAGATACTATGATAGCATAAAGGTGTAAAGGAGGACTGAGAAGGAGAAAGACTTTCCAACTCCATGTAAATATATTATCAAAATGCAAGAAGTATCACAATTAAATAGGCAATTCAGACGCTTTATTTATTTGTTTATTAATTTATTTATTCAGATGTATGTATTTATTTATTTAAATTGGTTAACTGTGGGTAGAGTGCTAATTACAAAAGATCAACTTTAGTCTCAACCCATAGAGATAAAGTTAAACAAGGCTAGTAAGAACATATATGATAATAAATCCAAGGAATAGAAGGTTTATACAATGACCATTATATAAAAAATGTATACGATGAATGCATAAAAATGTAAACATAATAATAACTGTACAATATCGTTCACATGTAGCTTGAAGGTAATATGACATCTGTAAAGATTAAAGAGGATGCTGATCTTCTGAAACCTGGTTTAAAGGACAAAAATATGTATCAGAAATACCAAAGTATACATTATTTCATTTTTGTATATGTCCTGGGATAGGTGGCAATGTCTCAGTATTTCTAGAAGTTCATCAAAAAGTAAAATCCAAGAGAACAACTCTGGCTAGAAATTGCTTATTCAATAAGTAATATCAGTTGTAGTGACTATAACACCACTGGGCCTTAACATGCACCATGAAGGACCCCTACAAAGCATGAGAATTCCTGAATAACTCCAGCATATAAGAATCAGTAAAACTGCAGGCCATTCTGGAGACTGTATTTATCTAAACATTTACTGCATAAATTATTAACTGTAAAACAAATATGCCTAAATATTAACTCATTATATTGATCAAAGCAACTGAGCACAGGTAATGCTAATTCTGTGAGGTTAGTATTCTGCATCACATACTAATGAACATTGGATTTTTTCTGCTCCACTATCCAATTCCAAAATTGGTAAGGATTATGATGCTATCATCTTTAATCTTAGTCATAAACAAGTTATCCTCAGTCTTCACTAGTGGAACCTGTGATGAAATAAAAGGTTTAGCTATGTTTGATGACGGAAACATTAATCGAGTTTTGCTTTTCTGGAAAATTAATTTTCAAAAAGTGTAACTTGAAAACCATTAAAAAACATCAAATTTTTTTGTATGGAGAATAGGCCCCCATGCATACCCTTTGCCCCCAAAATTATATACAGGAACTCCACAGTTGCCTTATAGAGGAGGAAAAAAAGGAAACAATCAATGAAAGTGCACTGCAGGCTTGCACCATGCAGCACAGAGTGGTTAAGTAAACTGTGGCATTCATTTTTCAAATAGAAAGAATGACAATGGAGCCACTGAACAATGAAGCATGTGCAAACCTGAAATAAATGAATAATTATGAAAACAGGAATACCACCCTCAGTGAACCAAATAAAAGTTTAAAAGACTAAGTGTTCTATGATATTAATGTCTGCTACTGTAAACAGATACTGGTAAGACACAAATATACAGGTGAATTCATATAAAATCACATTTTCTGTGCAGAAATCAAGGAAAAACCTAACCAAACTTCTATCATTCCTGTTAAATGAAATATTAGCACGTGGCTACATCCTTAAGCTATGGCTACAGGCTATAGTGGTAGCAATTCAAAAGGAGGGGGCCAGGCACCTAGGCAGCAAGACATTTCCCTGTAGTACATTCGGTCAGGGACACATTACTGAAATGACATTTAGCTGCAGATGAATATGGTTGTTGTGAATTCCCTGTGGGCAAAGAGAATCACACACTGCCATGCCCACAACTTTAATAACCAAGTGCATCGGGGCAGAAGAAGTAATGAGTGCTGTGCTCAGTGTACAGTACATGCCTGTGAAACTACAACATGTAGAAGTGTGCTACAGCATGGAGGAAATCTTGCCTGTTACTGTAGTCACATTTATGCTCCAGTATGCATTTTAGGTAATATTCCATAGATATTGTGAAAGGGGTACTGGCCCACACAGACCAGTTGTAAAGGTAATGGCCATTGTGCACTGCATTTTTACTGCCACTGACATAAACACTGGCCAGCATACTGATGATGGCTGCCATACTGTCTGCTGTCTCATGTTGCACTGGGGAACTTTGACATTATTTTGCCCCTGTGCATTTGGTTATTGAAGTTGTGGATATGGCACTGCATTATCCTTTTCCACAGAGAATTCACAACAGCTATATTTCTCTGCAGCTGAATGTCACTTCGGCCAGGTGTCCCCACCCAAACATACCATAGAGGAATGCCTCACTGCCAAGGAACCTGAAGCCCAAAAGAGGACATACCAGATCCAAGCAAGTTCATTCATATAATGCTGATCAATAGTCTGTAAAATTGTGCATCCATGAAGAATCCCAATTCTGTTAGAACTGTATCAGGAGTGGTTTGTTTAAGGGACAGCTTTTCTTTTGAATCTGTAAAGAGGTAACAGCAACACTTAATGAAGGACTAACAGTAAATTCTTCTTATGCTGACCTTGATAAGGCATTTAGAACTATTCCCACATAATGGAATAATTAACAAATTAAAAGTCAGTCTATAGTTTCTTCAGTGGATAAAACAACAGCTAAACAAAAGGATGGAAGCCATTTTTTTTGGGGGGGGGGGTGCTACCTGTCTCTTTTAAGGGTTAACAGTGGTGTTCCACAGGAATCTGTACTAATACCACCTCATTTTGAACTTTTATTGCCAAGTATAAAAATGAGAAATGGACATAACTAAGTATGTTGACAAATGCACACTGGGTAATATAATTTATTTACTGTGAAAAATAATGCTGAAGCTCTCCAAGATGATCTGCCTAAAACATACATACCTAATGCAGTAATAATGACCTTATCGTTAATGAGACTAAAACTAATATTTGAGACTTGGTCAACAGGAGAAAAATTACTATTACAATATAAATGGTTAAACTGTAAGAAAATTGTACCATCATTAAAAACCAAAAAATATAATGGTGCATTTTATAACTTTTGAGCAAGCCTCCTGAAACAACAATGATCATTAGGGGAAAAAACAGGCATGGAAAATGTGAACTATTCAGAAAGATTTCAGAAATGGTCTATTGTCTTATCAAATATACAATGATGTAGCTTCACTTGCTCATCTGCGTTTAAACATATATGCTAAAAGCCCCTAAACACATCATGTAAGAAGTTTAAAAGTTCTCATGCAAATGTCCCAAGCACACAACAAACAACAAACAAACATTTTTTAACAGGTAACAAGGCCCTATGCAACAGCCCTCAGTTAAACATTGTCATCGCAAGGTCATTAGAAAACATACACATGACACTGTGTGCAACCTTAAGGTACTTTGATCTTCAATGATATAAAAAGTAGAACATTTCAAATGTCCAAATAATTATGATCAGGAACTATCTCATATCAAATAAATGAACACTTTTGTGATAAGAAGCTGAGGAAATTCCCTTCAGGAACTGTAGTATTCTGTTTCTTATAGTTTACGTGGAGATAACCTTTGTCTGGTATACAATGCAATGTCTGATTTGATTTTCTCGGAAAGTCTAAGACTGGATCACACCACTGGGGGAACCAAATCCTAATCAGGTAACCTAATGCTAAAAATTAATATCAGTAATAGAAAACAATGTGATCAAAACATCACATAATACTTTCCAGGATTGTGGAATAAGCTTTCTCTTACAATTGCCTTCAAAAGTTAAATTTTATATTTGTTTGTCCTTCTCCTGCATGTCTAGCTAGCTACTTATCTCTATATATACATACATTTGTGTGTGTGTGTGTGTGTGTGTGTGTGTGTGTGTGTGTGTGTGTGTGTGTGTGTGTGTGTGTGTGTGTAAAACAGCTTCATGAAGGTTAGTAGTACACTGTAAGCTTGACAAGTCATGGTACAAAAGAAATGTCCTTTTCATGCATCTCTTAATTTCTTTGTGATTTTTCTTTTTCATTTTAAGTGAATTGCTGTGTAACTTGCTAAAACATCCTGCAGCTAGAAAGTAAAGGGGAAGTCAGCACCCTCACAGACATATAACACTTGCTGCACATGAGAAGTAACAAGCCAAGAAACACATTTAATAAGGCAAAAGTTAGTGCAAGCCTTAAAGTCAGACTTGCTTTTACAAGTGCCAGAATAAAGCATCTCTTTGATGGAGAAGCATTTCAAATCAGTTAAGGATTTAATTCAACAGTTAGCAATACATATCAAACATAAAGATGAAGTAAAGGATTTCTTAATACGGATATAATACAGTGAGTAGTGATGAGGAAGAAATATTTAAAGAAAGGAAAAATAGCCAGTAATATGTTTCTGAGGTAAATTCTGTGCCTTACATTATTCAAAAGTGTCAGACATGACACTGACAATGAAGGGCAAAATTAACTTCTTTGCAGATGACACCAAAATGTGAGGGTTGTTGAGAGATGGGGAAGCAAGTTTAAAGAGGGCCTTGTGACACTTGTACCACAGCTCATGTTTAATCCAAGAAAGTGTATGAAACTTCAGCTAGGAAGGATAACCTAGGAAATGATTGAGTTTTACAGGGATTGTAAAACTCCAAATACATTGTCAGGACAAAGGACTTGAGATAACTATTAGAATGGGGGAGAACCATTTGGCGGAACAAGCAGTCAGGGCCAGCATAATCCTGGGTTGAATTGCAGGAAGAATTGGCTCGAGGGACAGAAAGGTGTTCTTCCCCCTTCAGAACTGTGATGAGATTCCAGATGGAGTTCTGTGTCTAGTTCTGAAATCTTTGCAGAAGAAGTGACACTAAAATAACAGAGTCCAGAGTTAGGGTGCAGGGAGGCATAGGGAACAAAAGAGACTGCCATTTAAAGAGAGGCTTGACAAGTTGAAAATATTCTGTCACAATCACAATGGCAGATGAGAGCATAATATGAGTGTTCAAGACAATTAAAGAAGGTTGAGAAAAAAATGCAGGGGAAGATCAGGTGACAACAGGAAGATCAAATTTCCAGCCAGAGAGTTGCAGCTTTATTCTGCACCTGAGGAAGTACTACTTCAAGAAGAGGGTGATGGATTAGTGGAACCAAGTTCTTGGAATAGGACAGTCAAAACAGCTCAGCTGAAAATAAGAAGGGGACTTGGAACACATGGGACAAAGGCAGGAGAGAAGAGTCAATTGCATATTCTTAATTGCAACAGCTAGGCAATCTGATTACACTGATTAGAGAGTCTGATGCCCTTTCAGAAAGGAATCCATCCATCTGTCCATCCACAACCCTTTTTCCCCTTTTTGCAAACAGGGTTGGGATGCCACCTCAAGAGTGACAACAATCTAGAACCAATGTCCACAGAGTTCAAATTCACCTACAAAAGATACTAAACTTTAGAGCTCATTATTGATTGATCTGCTGTAGTTTACCATAGTTTACATCATCTCAAACTTGGCATCCTCTATTATGCATTCACTCTTGCAAGCAACTCAACATTTTGGAGTTTGACTTAACAGTGCTGTTCTGGTGCTGTTACTGTAGAGGTTTTGACATTTTTCATTTTGTCACATCTGACAGGGTGCAGTATTCTCTAACTGGTCATCATACACATATCAGTATCAAAGTACACTTAAAGATCTAACCTCTTCCTTAGCTAACTTTAACGTGAGAATACCTGCATGTACACACTCAGCCCTGGTGTCCAAAACTTTATTATAAACAAAAGTTTCAATACTACTGCCCATTTCCACTTACCTAGCATTGTACAATTTGAGTCCTCCAGCACTTGACAAATCATCCTTTAAAAAAGTGTCATATCCCAATATCTAAAAATCTAAAAATGTGTATGTGTGTGTGTGTATATATATATATATATATATATATATATATATATATATATATATATAGCTGTGTGTGTGTATCATATTTAATCTAAAACACCCAGTGTCATTTGTTCTAGACTGATAGGTGACAGATACAATTTTCTCATCAAACGTGAGGAATAAAAGCTTTTTATTTAAATTGTGCTTAAATTTTTTAAGTGACCTGTGTGGTGATTCATTTTGTACTTCTCTGCTTTTTGTCCATTTATCTCTTTGCATGTTTTTAGTTTATTCTGAGACCTTATTCTTGTAACTTCATTTGTAGTTGCTTGAAGATTGTGTATTATTGCAAGATTTTAGCATTGTTTATACACTATACTACATTTCTATTTCCATAAGTAGAATTACATGTAAAAGGTAGCTTTTTTGTATTTTGAACCTAGTCTGGACAGTCCTATAGCTTCTTTCACAGTTGTGGCAGGACTGTGATCTGCTACTGAATTTGAGACTCATTTAGTTATTTATTACAGCATTACTGGTAAATGTCTGCATGGTATGGGGCCTTAGTCTGTGCTAGGATTGCAGTAGTGGCAGTATTGTGAACTCTACTCCAGAATTTGTGCTTCAGTACTTTTTATAGTTGTATATACTTGCTTAAAGTTGCATTACAATGCCTTTCTGGTTTAACTTGCGACTGGATTTTTCCCTGTTCTTTGAGTCTGCCCCACCTTCCCACTGAGGCATTAAGGTAAAAGTTTCTGAAATTCTGAGCACAGGACTTGAGCTCCAGTTTGAATTTTCCCTTTTCTTGTGGTTTTAAAAGGCTGTGTCTCTGGCTTCCACCCCTTATGGTAATCTGACTTCCAAAGTGCCTCCCACCCCTCTTTCATTCCTGTTGTCTGTTGTGTAACCTATTTAAGCACTTTCCCACCCATTGTTTTCCATATAGCCACAAGTGCCCACCCAGCAGATCAGTATTTCAGTTGAGTAAACTTCACTTACTACAGATTGTCTTCTGCTCATTTTCCCAGAGCTCCCATCTGCTTGGCACCCTAACCACCTTTTGAGGGGGTCCTGAGTTAATCCTGCTCCATACATGGCAGATAAGAGATTTATTTTATCGTTTTGCATTTCAATTACTGCTTTACTTTTGGTTTAGTTGTTGATTTTGCCTTTGAATTATTCTAAAGTTTACTAATACCTGAAATTACCTCTCCAGGGTATTGTAAGTTTTGTTGTAGCATTACACTTGCAAGCAATCTTTCTTGATGTTATTACAGTAAGGAGTTAGCAGTGCCCTGTACAGACACATATGCCTCAAAAGTAAATTGTATCTATAAAACTTCCCCTGGAACTGAATCCTGTGACTAAGTCTGGCTAAAACAAAGCCATTGTGTGGAGACAAGCTTAAAGCAGCTAGTTTGCATATTAAACAGCACTACTATCAAATCTTAGTACAGTCTAACCAAGTCTAGTGCCAAACCCCAGAGACCACCCAAGGAGACCTCTGTATGACCTAGTCCACTGCCTACAATAGCCCACCCAAATACAATGCCGAACAACATGGATATGCAATTTCCCAATGTTTCCATAGCCAGCTTGATAGATATGGGCATCCAGAGACAATATAGCAATTATCTCATGTTTATAGACAGCCATTTAATCCTTAAAGAGAGATGCACATACATCATTTCACTGGAGGCAAAAATTTCATACAAACATGGTTGTTAAAGATACACGCACTACATTTACCACACATAGTGTCCACCACACTCACATATACACCAACCCATGCTATGGCAACTAAAAAGCAGTTTTCCTAAACCTCAAATGCTTCCTAAGCCTTTAAATGGTAACATATCCTCAGCAATCTCTAAAGCACTTACCAAAAGCAACACCAAACACCACACATGCTCCTACACCCAGTGAAGCCCTAAGATCAAAGCCCATAAGGTAAGCCAATGCATTACCCAGGGCTGTTGTCATAGGGGACTCCATTGCACAACACACAGATGCCTCATTCACCAGACTGAACAAGAAGAAGATTACGATTAGTTGTTTATCTGGAGCCAGGATCCACCATGTTATGCACGCTATCTGGTCACTACATCACAGGTACCAGTATGATTCTCTCACATTCCATGTGGGTGTTAGTGACCTGAGACATACTTCCCTAGATTATATGAAGAGAGACATTGTTGATCTTTCTGAATATGTGTATCAGGCAGGTACATGCCTTGCATTGAGCAGCAGTCTTTTTTTCATCAAAAGTGATGCTACAGTATGAACAAAAGATGACTGACTTTAATAATTGGCTTAGTATTCTGGTGTCATTCCAGAGGTATTCCATGGGGGAGATGTACATCTCTGGACTATATGAAGATAGACATTGTTGATCTCTCTGAATATGTGTCTTAGGTATATGCCTTGCATTGAGCGGCATCCTACCTTCTCCAAGGATGATGCCACAGTATGAACAAAAGATGATTGACTTCAATAATTGGCTTAATTTCTGGTGTCTTTCCGGGAGGGTCAGTATTTTTCAGCATGGAAGGATATGGTTGACAGACCACATTGCTTTGCAAAGGATTGTCTGCAAAGGATGGTCTGCACCTGTCTCCCCTAGGCTTCCAAATATTGGCTAAAACTTTATCCACCCCCTTAGAGCCATTTTTAGTCAATGGCAAATTGACATACCTACCAACTAAGCAAATAAAATGCAAATAAGCGTAAAGGTGTTACTGCTCAGTGCTGGGAGCCTAAACAAGAAACTCCTCACCCTATAAGCTCTCCTCAACCTGGAGAATGTAGACATCTGTGCTGTTACTGAGACATGGTTTAAATCCACAGAAAGTACTTGGCAGTGCAAGGCTTCAGTGTGTTACGTACATTTAGACCATCAGCTGTACAGACATAGACAAAAGGTAGAGCAGTCTCAGTCTACATTAGCAACAAGCACAACTCTAAATTGGTTAAATAGAATTATGCCCTGGAATTTATCCATGTGCAAATTACCCTAGACAAAGTGCTATACCATATCCTAGCAAGCTATAGGTCACCCTCTATATCCCTAGAATCCCATAGCTCGTACCTAGACCTACTGGAGATGCATACCATAAAACCAAATACCCTGTATGTGAGAGACTTTAACTACTCGTCTACAGACCAGGAAACATACACTGCCTCATACTCGCAAGCACAATTCCTAGGATTTATTAACACAAATACCCTTGACCAGATAATACACACACTCACCAGAAGTTCAAACATACTGGACTTGGTACTCACTAATATGAGATAGCACTGCCCCCCCACCCCATGTCACGTCCTCACTAGTGAGGTCAAACCACAAAACTGTCTCCTTTGAAATTAAAATCATCTCAGTAACCCTAGCAAACACTGTAACAGTTAAGAACTATTTCAAAGCAAACTGAACCCTATTTAGCTATAGATATCAAAATTCAATACCTCTTCCGACCCCGAGTTCACAACAACCTACACAGAATTGTTCACAGAGACCCTGTACAACCATGTAAATGTCTGTATAGAGGCTGCTGTGCCTTCTAGAAGTAAGCTCAAATCAAATTTTAAAAACAGACCACTCTGATGGAATCCTAACGTTAACAGGGTGTATAACAAAAGGAAAGTCTTCATTGCTAAAAATCAGGAAAAACAACTCCCATAGTGATATTAGCTGTTTAATTAAACTATACAGGAAACTAAGAGGACTAATTTAGTCCAATAAGGTCAATATAATATAGCCGCACAGGCTAAAGATAACCACAAGACCTTCTACAGCTATCCAAAACCTCAAAGGCAGCACAAACTGGTGGTCAATGGTACCACCTTCAGTGAGCAGAGCTCCCTCTTGACACCCAAACAAAGAGAAATATACCAAACTGATAAGGAAATGGAGGAAAGAGGGAAGGACAGATGGTGAGATTGGATTTGAAGGAGTAGAGGGGTGGAACATGAGGTGGCTAAACTGATGGAAAACATGACCCAGAGTTGGATGAACTATCATAGATAAAGGAAAAGACCTGTATTAGTCTATAGATCTGAGAAACAGATGAGTAGTAGGTGATATTGAACTGAGCCCTGGATAACTCTACTTGAATTGTTTTTCTCAGAAGTGGCACCTGCAAACCTATAATCAAAGGACCATAACACACTGTTTGCCATATATTTCTCGGCATCATAAAAGCTGAAGAAAACCACTATTCTGAATGGTTGCCTTACCTTCCTTTATTCATTAAGTACTAGAAAATGGTGAACTTGCCTTATAAGATTTATAAAATGCTCACAGCCACACAAGAATTACTTCCCACCAGAGTAATAGGTGCCAAAAGGCAGCTGAATCCCGATAGATTCTCAGTGGATACCAATACTTCCCAATTCCAGAGTCTGATCCATTAATTATAGATTTCTAGGCAGATTACTAGGTAGTCTGTCTGCAGACAATATAGAGGCAAAACACCTAACAACAGGAGTTCCTCTGTGTTTCTGAGGGACTTGCATAACAAACTCAGGATGAATTTACAGTAAGCATGATTATCATCCAGTTGTAGGAAATGGTCTTAAATATAGCAAAGGCTTAATGTTCAAACATAGTTTATTCCTGAGGTGGGGGTACAATGATATAAGAATCTGTCATGCCAGCAGGTCCTGGTAATTTGTTGGTAATGATTAAGGTATTGTACAGGTATTTGCATTCACATTCATTTTACAAACACATGGAAGATGAAGGAGAGCTGTTTTTCTAAGGTGCAAAATGCTACAGAAACATCATTATGGAGATGTATATATCAGATAAAAAATAAAGATAGAGTGGCTAATCATTTGGGGTAATTAAAAAACTTAAAGCTCATTTTCTTGAAACCTCTCTGGGCTCTCAAGTTGTTTATGTTTTAACAGGTATATAGTGAAGAGACATTATATTCACTGATGGGACAATGACAGATGAATGAAGTGAAAGTAGGGTCTCCTTAGCTCTAGAAGAGATGCCTTTGATTATTAACTGAATTAGATAGAAGGATTTTCTAATAATAGTGGAGATATGTTGGTCAGACAATACGGACTCATCGTCAAGGGTACCTACATGTCTGATGACAGTGCCTGTTTTTGGGTTGTCTTATCTACATGATAAGGTGAGGACTTTGTTGCTTTAGCCAAGGGGACTACAGCACACTTTTTTACTTTTAGTTTGAGGCCATTGTCCTTTCATTAGTTATTTGCCTATTGCAAGTCTACCGGAGTATTTCCAAGTCAGTAGGTACATGAATAACAACCTCTAGTTTAAAATTGTCTGCAAATCATGGTAGACAGAGGCCTGAGACATTAGTCTATAGATCTGAAAAACAGATGAGTAGTAGGTGATATTGAACTGAGCCCTGGATAACTCTACTTGAATTGTTTTTCTCAGAAGTGGCACCTGCAAACCTATAATATGTGTCCTATACATTAACCATTTTGGTGACTTTCTGTCTATAAAAGGGTTTATGTTCAGGTTAAAGAGTTTGTGTAATTATCCTTTTAGTAAATTACATCAAATGGCATAATCAGGCCTGGGTATGTTGTGTGCGCTTCATAACTGCCACCTACTGCTTCAGTTAAGTTTTCAAAAATGTTTTATGAGGTTAATAAGGCAGCACCTACTCTTTACAATTTAAATTGATATGGATCCATGATAATAATATTATCAATGTCTAAGTAAATTACTGATGTCAGAGATGACACTTTCCATGGCTTTACAAGCAATGCTGGTTAGGATAATGTATTTGCAGTTACTAGAGTCTATGGTTGATCCCCAATGTGAAGGGACATAACAATGGCTATTCTTCAAACTTCTGAATCAAAGCCTATGGCAAAAATCATGGGGATGAGGTACTTTGTTCTTCAAAAAATCTCAACAGTCAAATGTCAACAGTGCCATCAATCACATACCCCATGACCCCCCCTCAAAGAAATAGATAACCTCTTACCTTGATTTATACTTTTATGCAAAGATCCTATCATCCCCTGTTACCAATGCCTCTACAAAAATACTATACCACATTAATGGAATATAGCCATAGCCAAGCCAATACAGATAGCCAAACCAATATCTATGATATTTGGCAAAAAGAAAAAAAAACTTTCCTCAGTCCTACAAAAATCGAACATATGGCACAACATTAAAGAATCCTTAGAAAGAACATAATACTTCAAGTACATTGATGTTAGGCTGGATGAATTTCTAAACCTCCACACCATATCCCCCTGCCAATAAATAAATAAATAAATAAATAAATAAATAAATCACATTTCCTTTCCCCAAAAGGCAAAAAATGCCATTGGTAATGAAATGTTGACCACCTAGGATATAGCCTGCTCATCACAACCAACACATCCAAGCAAAACCTGACAACCATCCAAGACCACTTCCTTAACAGCCCCCAAAAGAACATAAATGCTCAGTTCTAAAAAAATATTTGATGTTGTAAAAAATGTAACATTTAATACCTAAACACTACAAGTAAATATAGCTTTGTTGGCAAAACCAGGAAAATGTAGATACACTGGAAAGACTAGCTTCCAGTGGATAAGATTTGTGAAAGGATGGTCTTGTAACCACCATCAGTATTATCATGTCACAAATGATGAAGAAATGAAGAAAACAACATCAGCTGTGACTTCTTAGCACACAGCTAAAGCATTCAACTGAATTGCCTCCCCTCTGATCTCACATCCATATGTTTCCCTAACTAGATCTGCAGGTATGTGAAAGCATTATGCAAAACTCATTCACATGTTGTAATGGATATTTTACTGATTGCTTTTTTAACTTAAAGCATCTTTTTTTTTTTTTGCAAATAATAAATTATATGAATAGGTAAGCAAAATATGTTATAGTACCAGTTTACACTAAATTGGTTATAGGTTAGCGGGTGAAAACTATAGTAATACTAATAAGGTATTTTCGGGAATATTTTAACATAATTTTTTTACCCATTGGAGCTACCAGGTTGCTTCACTTCCTTCACCCAGTTTGCATTGCCACTCTCTATAGATTTAGTTACCTTCTCAAAGAGGTTAATAAATTAAGTAGACAAGACCTCCATATGGCAAAACTATACTGCTGTATGTCTAGAACATTATCATACCTAGCTCATCTGGTGGCCTGTCCAGATCTCCAAACTGGTACCATCCCTCATCAAAATGTTGTGAGCAAAAAAGAAAACAAGAAAAAAAAGACTCTTAAGCACTCCAGAACTCCAGCCGAGTCATAAAGGCAGTATTGCATTCATGCATGAAGATAAGATATTTTCACAACTTCATAAATCAGTGTGGAGACTGCACTCCCACACACTCAGAACCTGAAGATCATGCTCCCTGACAGTTTGCTCCACAGACAACTGCCCCCTTCACTGCACCATAGTTACAGCTCCAGTACAGAGTAATAAGATTTTTTTATGTTGAAGCATATGAAATCAGATGTAATACACTCTCTAGATTTGCACATTAGGCTTGTTTTGCTAATGGGACTATAGTTCATGAGATCTAAGATAGAGCCAACCCCCTTTCTGGAGAGGCAAGAAACTGACATTTTTTCATACGTCATTTTCATACTCTAGAACAAACTACCTATCTATATCAAACTAAGCTCCTCATTAGCACTCTTCAAGAAAAATCTTGATGATTGGATGGGAGATAGGAAATTCACCCCGGGGATCACTTCTGTGGCTCTGCTCAACTGGGGCACAGGAAAATAATTTTCTTGGGTGGTGAAAGCCAGGGTACCATTTGGCTAGGCTTATATAGGCCCTAGGGCCAATAGCCTAGTACCTACCTATGAACCTATGAACCTATGAAAATACACTTTGGGTATGATTGAGATGAACAGTTTTTGTAGCATTTCAGAGAAGGCATGTCTAGACCTCTTGATTTTCTAGACCTCTTGATTAAACAAATAGGTACATTGCAAGAGATCACTGATGTGGTATTTCTAGCTGCTTTAAAGAGTGTATATAGGACTTGTTCCATAGTAATAATGGGGAGAGGAAGAAGCTCAAGGAATTTATGTAACTTCAATAACTGTTTATGAATTTATCTGAATGTATATTCACAATACATTTACTGTATATCTCTTCAGAGCTCTGTCTGCAACTATATTAGCATTATCGTCCTGATTGCCCAACATTATCTACCACCTGCTCCCCAGTAAATGTTCCCTATCTGGCTCGTATATCAAGCAATGGATTAGCAACTGATTGTAATCACTGGATTCTACTATTGTTTACATTTTTAGGTCTGATTATTTCCTGGAGAAAGATTGTTAGCTCAGTCCATTAGATTTTTCTATGTATCATCTGAAGTCCAACAGACTAAATGAAAGTTTTGGCACCTTTGCATATTTTACTGAAAATAACGATAGTGGTTTGCTCTTCAAACTTCAGCTACTTTTCATGTTTGTTTTATGTGAGGTTTTGTTTCTGATTTTTTTTCCTCACAAGCACTGGATTGTCACAGTTTTAGCTTTTAATCTGAAAAATAATATATTTTAAGCTGTGCCCCTTCACTGTCATTAGACACACACAAATATACAAAATCGCACCACTTGCAAAAAGTGTCTATTCAATTTTGATTCTTTTTACACATTCAAAAATATGTACATTCATCTCAGTTCATCTGAGCCATTATTATTATGCAGTACCAGAATGTGACCACAAGATGTCCACAGAGCATTATTTGCACTGCCATTATATCATTGTGTTGTATACATCCCATCTGAAGTAAAGTGGTTTGTCTAATATTCATTCATTGATTTTTTATTTTTTTATTTAGTTTTAAGACAACAGATAAACAAATCAATTATAAAACAAACAAATAACCATTTGCATAGGCCCACAGTTGATCAATGCATCAAAGTTATACATATAAACAACAATTAATATTTTCAAGCAATTCTTTAAGTGTAAGCCAAGATTTATATGAATGTGTAATATTAGACGTTCTCATCTCTACAGTATGCAATTCACTACTCCAAGCAATTTTTACCATACTAATAAATTCAACACTAGAGGGGGTGACTTTACTTTTCCATTTTTTAGTAATTACTTTTCTGACTATAGCAAAAATAATAGAGGAAACTGGGCTTTTGGAATATCCACAGGGATCAGAGCATTAAATAAAACTCAAGATTTAGAAATATTACATCTATCTGACCATAGAGCTTGAATGAAGTTATTTATTTCCTTCCAAAAAGGGGAGATGACTAAACATTCATATACCATATGTATCCAATCAGTCATTATTTCAGAATCACATCTCCAGCATTTAATTCTATTTGATTTATACGTGACTGAAATTTTGTTAGGAGTAGCAAAAGCTCTGTGTGAGAATTTCCTAGTAAATATTTTCCAGTATAAAGAAGATATGGCTTTATCTGTAGATTTTAATATTATTTTCTTGTATTCTTCAGAGAAGTTGTCATTTTTAATTTTTGAGGAATGATTCCAATAGAAGTTGTATTAAATATGTGAAATCTAACTTAGGAATTTTATACATTTGGGACAAATATGATTTATTTTTCATGCATTGTTGTTGATATTTATTACAAATTCCAACACTTTGGAGGATGATTTTTTGTATAGGTTAAATATCTTATTTATCTCTTTGTTCACAAAGTCTCTAAATATTTGTAAAATTAACCATTTCTCAGAATCTCGATTGTATTTGGACCTTAAAATTTCAACTCACTCTCTCTCTCTCTCTCTATATATATATATATATATATATATATATATGTGTGTGTGTGTGTGTGTGTGTGTGTGTGTATGTATATATTAGTACCATTTAAGAATCTGTGCCAATAAATTAAGTTACTTTGTTGTTTCAATACTAGCATTTTGTTGAAGTTATGGATTTCTAAGCAGTCCTTTGTATATGCAATTGGAAACAGAAATATTAAGTCTTTAATACAATTGTTAGAATATGTAAACTTTTGCAAAGAGGAAATTATGTTATTTAAATAGGGAAGTTGAGAAGAGGGCATAATTCCATTTGCACAAAATCATTTAATAATAGATAAAACTATTAGGGACTATTTGTTTATGACTGGTTGTGATATATTTATTATTTACTAATAATATTTCTTGATGTATTTGTTTCCATTTTAAATCATAAGATGAATTTATCCACAATGTTAAAACTTTTACAACTGTTGAAGTAGGATACAATCGAATATCAGTGATCCTGTTCTGTTATTCCAACCTTTTCTGTGCCAATCAAAGGAAACTCTTGGTTTATTAGGATGCCAAAAATAAGTAGAATATTATTTATCTTCTTCATCATTTTTTTGGTGGAAATAGTACTAAAGATTGTAAGACAAACAATATTTTAGGAAGAATTACCATCTTAATAAGCATTAATTATCTTTCCATGGTAAATAAGAAATTGTTCCAAATTGTGGCTAAACTTAAAATGTTATCAGCAACCTATTGAAAATTTTGTTTGTATCATTTCTTTTTTATTAGACATGATGGTTATACCAAGGTATTTCATTTGATTCCTATTCCAATTAAAGTTAGAATATTTTTGTATGATTTTTTAACATTTTTATTAATTAATAATGTACTTGTTTAACTGTGATTGAATCTTAAGTTCGAGATTTCTTCAAACTGATTCATAGAACTAATTATATGTTCTAATGAACTTTCTACATTTCCTATTGTTAGTAAAATATCATCAGCAAAGAGTTGAATCTTTAGTTCAAAATCTTGTTTTATTTTGATACCATGTATGTTCTTATTGGATCTAATACTATTAGTAATGGGATCTATAGCTAATGTGAAAAGGAAAGATGATAATGGACAACCTTGTTTTGTGCCTTTTTATAATTTAAAGGAATTAGAAAGAAAAGGTATATTTTAACATAAGCACAAGAGTTAATGTATAACAGGTACAACTGATTAACTGTATTAAAAGCCTTATCTAAATTGAGCCTAATGATAGAAAGTTATTTTTTTACTTTTATTTTCAGTCCTGTACTTGTCTATTTAAAATAAACCCAGTTTGATCATTGTTAATTATTTAGGTATATTAATTATGTTAGCTGGAATGGACATGAACATCTTATACTCCACATCTAAAAGTGAATGGATTTGTATGATGAACACATTATAGATCCTTATCTTGTTTTAAAACAGGTGATATAAAGGAATATTTCTACAATGGGGGGCTTTAGTAGTTGTTTTTATTTCTCTATAGATCTTATCTAATATTTTAACTGCCTCATCTGGTAGTATTTTATATAGTTCTAGTATAAGACCATCTAAGCCTGGTGCATTTTTATTTTTTTACTTTTTTATTTGATCTTTTATGTCTGTTACAGTGAATGCTTTATCAGTTTTTTTTATTTGTTCACTTGTTAGTTTATTATTTATAATTTCCCTTAGAAAAGTTTCAACTATATCATCATTAGCTAGGTTATTTGTATTATCATTTATATTTTCATAAAATATTTTAAAGCCCTCAAGACTATCTTTAATATCTGCTCTTCTTTCTTTTTTATTATTTATATGTATTATAATTTCTTTGATATGATTTAGTTTATTTATTTTCTTTGATCTAATAGCAAATTTATGAAAGTATAAAGGGTTTACTGAATATACCTGAAGTTTAAGGTTTTCCAGGTTTATTGAAACTTTATTGATTTAGAATTTCAACATATTTTGTATTTAAGTTCACACTGATTGATAGTATCATTTGGTTTTAGATTTAACTTTAGTGTGTCTATTTTGGCTTGTAGCATGTTCAATTATTTGTTCCATTCTCTTGTTTTGCTAATATACCAACTTGTAACTTTTGCATTAAGTAAGCCTTTAGTGGATCCCAAAGGACAATGTCAGATACTTCACCATTTGTGTTTATTTCTAGGAAATTTTTGTTCTAATATACCAGTACTTGAATCTTATAATGTATGCTGACAATCTCCTGTGATGTATTAAACTGTCAGTTTTTAAAGTAGTATTAAAGATTATAGCATTATGGTCCTATAATGGATATGTAACTATTCAAACATCTCTGATATGTGATAACAGAATGTTTGAGACAAAACTTTATTGATATTTGTTTGTATTCCATATCTATATGAATAATGGGTAAATTGAAATGAGTTTGTTTTCCTTAGTTCATATATATCTTTTAAATTGCAGTTTTCCTTATTGTATTAATCTATTGGAGCTTTTCTCCCCAGCCTCCACTGAAAATGGGCTCTCGTCAGCCCAGTGGACCTTCCCAGTAAACAAATGTCATAAATAAATAAATAAATAAATTTCATTAGATTTACAAAAGTCATTAAGTGTTTGGCTGAAGATATGATTCTCAGCTTTCTGTCTGCAGTGAAATCTTTATCTGATAAAATACAATTGAAATCACCAGCCATTATGATTTCACCTTATACATAATAGATTATAGTGTCTAAGTTATTTTTTTTTTGCATCTTTAGCTCCAACCCCTGGAATCCAATAAGAGTTCACCAATGTATATAGTTTTATGTTCCACTCAGTTATAACAATGCTTAAAATACCATTTTTATCAACATAGGTATCTATTACTTTAGGCGTTACTTGTGAGTTCTTCCATAAATGAGGTTGCCTCTCTGTTTTAGCTCAAAAGCCAGAACCTACTAAAACCAAATAATTATTTAATAAAAGTTTATTTACATCTTTATTAAGTAAATGTGTTTCCTGTAGAAATACTATTTGAGTTTTATGTAATTACAAGTATATGAACAGACTTCTCCTCTTTACTGAATTATTCAATTCATTAATATTAATAGATATATATTTAAATCAGACATTTATATAACAGGAAGAACACATGTATAATGAAATCACATTTATGTACAGAACTTATTATTTACTTTATATATAACAATATGAATTCTTCAGCTATAGACAAAACTTTTGAAACAAATAAAAAATTATCTAATGAAATAACCCAAAAACATACTACCATGGAATAATTTACTCCAAGTTTGTTGAAAAAGACAAACTATATCTCAAACTCTCCATTAGACTAACAAGGCTTAGCTCATGCTTCTGATTCATATTAATGTGTCTCATATTTTTAGTGTGCATCATCTTAAAAAGTCAGTCAGTGAGTTATTATGACTGAGAACATTTAAACAGGTGTTCAGAATCTTTATTATAAGTTGACCAAACTGAATATTTCATCAGTTATCTTTCCTTGTACCTTACATTATATCCCTTGTCTACTATTGGGAGGAAGTCAGTTGTTATTTTTCATATTTATTAATTTATATGTCAGATGATTTTATATTTGTTCTATTTTATTTACTATGTGTAAAGTTGTTCAAAGGATCATAAGTTCATAAATTAGTACTGGGCTGTTCTTGTGGGCCATTCCAAGCCCAGCCAATTACTCCATGTGAGAATCAAACCCTTCACCTAGTGCTTATAAGATCAACAACTAAACTGCTATACCAACCTCCCACCCTTGTAGACATATTTATATTCTTTACATACATATTTACTTATTCTGATCTCTTTCTATTTCTGTTTGTATACTATGTCTTGTACTATTATTATATTTCTAGGTTTTATGTTTGAGCTACAATCCTAGTGTAGAGTATCATATAATAGAACATTTATATTTACCCTTATATATTTGATACTCTTTAATCTAGTACTACTGTTAGAATCAGTCCTATTTGTTCCTTAAATGTTATGACTAATAGTAACTGAACAATCATCTGAAAAATCTTCCATTTTAGGATTCAAACTTTCTGTAATTGTTCTGAGATCTTAAGTTTTATCATTAAAAAGACACAATAACAGAAACAAAATCCAAAATTTTTATCAGAAGTGCCATTCTATAGGCTAGTATATAAACCATCATTTTGGTGTACTGCAAGCATTCAGAACTATTTAATAACTGACAGTGGTTCAGAATGCAATTCACTGTCTTTTGCTTATTATCTAATTTATATTAATTGACATCTTAGTATATGATTCAAAATATTATGATTATTTTCTTTTAGCCAGGAAGAAGTAAATTAAAACTAAAATCATCAAAACGAAGATGAACAAACTTTAAACTGGACAGTTCTTAGAATTTTCAGAACTCCCGCAGCATCACAAGTGCTCATGATTCTAATTAAGCTGCTTCAAGCTGGTCCTCATAACAAGCGTTTACAAATGAACAGTTTATCAGCTACAATTTAAACAAAAACATTCATGAGTGAATCTAAGCCACCTCTACATTATACATCCATCCCTCAAACCCTTCCAAACCACTAAAATACTAATAAAAAACATTTCAAGGTATGTTAACCACTCAAAAGCTATTGTATTTAAAGAAATAAAATTTAATGACTCTGTAAGCACTATTTGACTGAAATATGTGATATAAAGCAGGCTGCCATTTATTAAAGGAGGAATAGCAAATAAACTTGCATTAAAATAATTACGGTTATGTGTGATCCAAGTTTAACTTGTAAATGTGTGAATGTTACTCTAATTATTTTGATAACATTCCAATAATAACTTTCATTATTAGTATTATGTAAGAAACTATATTTTTATACTTTGTGTATAGCATAGCATAACTTTCCTGGATGCTATTGCATGTCAAATATACTATCATTAGCAAGCATTCAGAACTATGTAATAACTGACAGTGGTTTAGAATGCAATTCACTGTCTTTTGTTTAATATCTAACTTGTATTGTTTGACATCTTAGCATATGATTCAAAATATCATGAATATTTACATTTACACAGGAAGAAGTAATCTGGACAGTTCTTAGAATTTTCAGAACTCCTGCAACATCACAAAAGTGCCCATGACTCTAAGTTGCTTCAAGCTGGTTTTCGTGATAAGGGCTTGAAAATGAACAGTACATCAGTTACAATTCACACAAAAACTCTCATAAGTGAATCCAAGCCACCTCCATGCCACACATCAATCCCTCAAACCCCTCCAAACCACCAAAAAAAAAAAAATAACATCCCACAGTATGCCAACCACCAAAAATTCATTGCACTCAAAGAAATAACACTTATTGAATCAAGAAGCACAATTTGTATGAGATGTTTAATCTAAAGCAAACTGTCATTTTTAATGACATAACATATAAACCTGCATTAAAAGAATGACAGTTATGTGTGATCCAAAGACTAACTTGTAGAAGTGTGAATGTTACTCTAATTACTTGATATTGTTCCAATAGTAATTTGTATATATGTAAAAAGCTATATTTTTTATACTTTGTTTATAACATAGCATGTCTTTCCAGGGTGCTATTTTATGTCAAGTATACTATCAGTAGCACACTACTGGACTATTTTAAGAACCCCAGAATATAACTTAACATGCCTCTTTAGTGTAGTTTGTTGTATTTTGTACTATATTTAATAGTGCATTACTCAACTATGACAAGATATCAGAAAGTGTACCACCTAACCTAAGTTTCATCATAATAATGCTTAACTTTTAATGAAATAGTTTAAGCTTTTAAACTCTAAATGAAAATAAGTGGCTTTAAATTCATATATAGCTAAAAGAATCAAAGTCTAACATTTTAACAGGGAACTAGTAACCATTTGAAGTAAGGAAGGAAAGAAATAAATTATTTACCTTGTAAAAAGTAATATTCATCATCTGTTCAGAAGTATTTAAGTACTTCTTTAAATTAATAAGATTTCATAATTATGAAGTATATTGATTTTCATTTGTCCTTTTGTTTTTTTACTGTTTTTGTCTTTTATTAACCAACCATCTCTTGTTGCATTTCTCTTCAAAGCAGTTGATAGATATTCCAGTCCATTTCTTTTGTTTTTCTATGATATGTTTTCTGTATAAATTCCATTGCATCTTCCAAGGTGTTAAAAATCTTCTTTCCTTCCAAAAGGTAAATCCTTATTTTTGCTGGAAACAGGGGTTGTACTTTAATATTGCTTTTCTTTAAGGTTTTGACAAGTGGCACACATGCTTTTCTCTTTGACATCACTAATGTTGAATAGTCATTGTCAAATCATATAGTATTTTCTTTAATTTTAACTGGATAATTAGTCAATGCAGCTTTTAAGGCTAAATCCTTATCTTGACTTGAGAAAAATCTTATGATCACTGACCTTGGAGAAGGTTGTTTTTTTTTTTTTGTTTTTTTTTTAAGATGAGTTGGAAAGTGATCTATGTGCCCTTTCAATTCCAAAGGAAAAAGCTTCATACAAGTTAAAAGTTTTAGGTAGTCAGGTACTAAGGAAGTGAATCATACTGTCACCCTCTTCTTTTTCAGGAATCCTGTAAATCCTGATGTTATTCCTTCTAGATCTGTTCTCTAAGTCTTCTAGTTTTTCCTGGAATAAGTTATTTTGTTTCAGAAGAAATTCAGTGTTATTCTTATTTTCAAGTAATCTTCCATCAAAATCAGACATTGCCTCTTCTGTACTTGAGATTTGTGATTACTGTTGTTTAAGATATTCACTCAGCACTTCAACTTGTTTTTTTTTTGCATTCCTCTTTAAAACTGTCCATTTTGATTTCTAATTTATCTGTCTTTAAAGATAACTCACCGATGTTACTAAGTATAGCCTGTATGTCTTTTTCATAGTACTGTCCTGTATACTGGGCTTAAAGGAGCTCATTCTGAGACAATTAGTTCTTTCTAGTTTTCTTGACAGGAAAAAAGCAGTTAAAAGAGTTTCAAACTAGTTATTTTTTGTAGTAAATCATTCAGCAGATGTTCAACTATAAATTCATCAAGTTTTGAAATGTTCTATTTGAGTTTTTTAGTAAAAACCCTGTCAGAGATATTAAAATGAAGCAGAGCTAAAAACAGTGCTGTTAACTGCTCACCATCTTGGCCACACCCTCATTCCTTAGTGTTTTGATACCCATTTTATCCTTATCAGGGTCACTGAGCTGTCTGATGTTATTTCAGCCTGGGCAGGACACCAAACCATCACCAGATACATACATACATACACTCACAATGCAAAAAGCACACACATGTTTGAACAACTTAAGAGGATCACCTTTTGCCTACCTGCATGCCTTTAGGATGTGGGTATAAACAAAAGCACCTGGAGAAAGGCATTATGGGCATGAAAAGGACATGAAAATGCTACATAGAAGGCATCCCAGCCAGGAGCCAAACCAGAAAACTAAGTGGCGTGAAGCAGTTAAGCTAACTGCTATACCATTCTATTGTTCAATATTAGAGTGGCCACATGTAGAGCAACCCTTTACAGATGTTTAGTGAGTATACTTAGATATGGTGTGATTTCTTCATAAAACTCTGACCATTAAAATGTATAGTCCTAAAAAACACTGTCATCTCAATACCCACACCTTTTTAAGTACAGAATTATCCTGAAGAACATTGAAGTTTTTGTTTATGTTAAATGGTATTATATGTTGTTGAAGCCAGCCTCTCTATTCCCACATGCATTTTATCTGTTTTAGGATCTAACTCGTGTAAATTTTCACATCTAATAAAAATTTCTGATGTATTTAAGCTAAACATCCAACATAACTCTGACAAAACCTCTCACCATACTTCTTCTATGAAGCTATTGACTTCCATAACATCAGACTAAATCCATTTTGATTAAAAAAATATAATTGTTATATTGCTTCTTTATATATATATATATATATATATATATATATAGTACAAACTTTCATAGCAAGCAATATCTGTTTGTTTGCACTCTTTAAAAAAAACCTGTTAGCAATGCACTGTCATTATTCACTAATATAATGAACCTACATATAACTTTAGGGTGGCATTTCTCATTTGTCAGAGACACTTCCCATTTTTAACATTGAAATTGAAATGTCAGCTGTGACAGCAACTCACTGCTAGAGTGTATCGGTTGAAAAAGAAAACACTGCTGGCTGCTGCACAGCACATTCCACGCAGCTCACTATATATGCTGCATATATGGCTGAGTGAAACAGACAGCAGTAATGTGTGCTTCAGAACACTGAAACTTTTCAAAAAAAACCCAGTCTGAAACCCAGTGTTACACTTAGTGCACTTTGTCTTTTGTTGTAGCAGCCAAGCAATACGCTTAGATAGGGTGGATGGTGCTGTGCATGGATAATGGCATGCTGCATTAATAGTTTTCAACTACCACTCTCACAGCTTTCAACAGTGCTGCTTTCTGCCATTTCAACCCTGCAAACTCATGGGAAATGTCTCCCATCTAATCACTGAACCCAACTTTCTGTTTTAAAACAAATTAACCCAACTTTTCATTTATAAATAAATTTATTAATATTTTTCATATGTATAATATGTAATAATGGCACAGTGAGTAGTAGAGTAGGAGGGCACAGTGAGTTCTTTTAGCTGGAGTAGGGAAGAGTTCTGCTGTTCATGTTGTAATTCCTGTATTTGTGTTTGTTTCCTTTGGTAATTCCATGGGTGCAATGGTTTGTCCCTGGTTGTGCAGTATTCCCTCACACTCCAAAGACATGCAGTAGCATGTGGCATGTGGAAAACTGGGTATAGGAATGGGAATTTGGTATGGAAGAACAGTTACAAACAGGTTATATAATAATCACTGTTAATGTGACACCCGAACCCGCCGTACAAAAATTGTAAAATGGGGAGTTGTGGATGGATGAATTAAAAATTGTTGGATGAATTGTTGTGGAACTAATGCTCAGATGATACCTTAGAGAAGCTTCATAACTAACTTAGATACAAGCAGGAACTAATGCTCAGCTGGCAGGAGAGGCTGGGAGTTCAGCCATTCTGGCAGGAGGAGGAGGGAGGAGGGATGGAGTTGTTGTATCACTTGCATAACATAATTCTGGCAGGATTGAGCATTAAACTGTAAGCATATGCTGCCTGAGTTACATACCTCTCAGTTACATACAGTGGAGCATACATATGCTGCCTTTATATACCTACTGATATACTATCCATACTTACATTAATTGTTTTTATTTAATAAAGATTTATACAGGATAACAGTATTTAATATACTATATAATTTGTGAAAATGTTAAAATTTTTTTATTTTGTATGATTTATAATTTTTTCTTTTTCTTTTTTGAAAAATTAAAGAAGGATTTTTTAATTTTTGATTTAGGTTTTGGAGGTTGAGAGGTATGCCTGTGTGTAGAGGAGGGCAGAAGCAGAGAAGGACCCCGATCCCACCAGACTGTTAAGCTGATACACTCCTTACCTCCTGACTTGCCATGGGAGGGGGGGCAAGGAGCTAATAAAGCACCCTGAGCAAGAATAAAGGGGTCATAGGACTTTCACCAAGCCCAGGGATGCCTAGATCTTACCACCCTAATGGTTTAATAGAAGGAATGATTTACATTTTAAGATGCTGGCAATACGTACAATTGTAAACACACATATTATTTGTGACATAATACAAAAAGATTGCCAAAAATATTTTAGCATCTAATAGACAATATCTACTTTGCTTCCTGATATCTGTAAATTTGTATTCAGAAGGGAAAAGGCAATTTCATGATATCTAAAATGTTATAGGAAACCAGTCTCACAAGCTATAATATAAAAGATGTTGATACAGGAGAAATTGGTTGGCTCTGGTCCCAGTGGATATTGCACCTGTACAATTCCAACATTTTTAAATGTAGAGAGAAACCCTTTTAAATGGCCAGTAGCTGTTTCCTGTCTCTGATGCTGAAGGTGTCCATATAAACTGTTATCAAGACCCAGTCAATCTCCACCTTCAAACTGCTAATCTGTTTAAAGTTCGAGGTGGCTAATAGAAATGAATGACTTTTTTGAACAGGTTTAAGCTTTTGTCACATGCAGATAACAATGAGTTTGGTAACTGAGCAATTGGTCACTGTAACTGACCTTGTTTTTATAAGGTTTAGGAATGCCAAAAAAAGGAGAGGATTTTATGGTGTTCCACTGACAAAAATAAAGATGCTTGATGGGATTTTTGGAACTCATCCTGTAAAGTAGCTTTATAAAAACAATGGGCATCCAGTGTGCTTTAGTTTCTTGCACTTCCTTCAAATCGTGATATCAATATAAATGTGGAATAAGAGGAGTACAGGGTGGACAAAGGACCATGATACTGACCCATGGTTTAGACTCCCATGGCATGAGCTGCATTCCTGAGGATAGACAACTCTGTTTATCAGTGGGTGATCTAAGATATCATTATTACTGAGTATCATTTCAAAGCCAGGAATATTTTAATTTGTAAGCAAAATATACATTAGAGATTAAACCATTTATTTTATTTATTTAATTACTTATTTACTTTATTTATTTATTTATTTATTACATTCATTAACCAGGGTAGAGCACTACTCCAAATGGACCCATTTCAGGCTCAGCCTAGTTATCCAGGGGATTCTACAAAGAATGTAATAATAAGTTACAATCACTTATTGGAGAAAATAAAATAGGTACACCTTTGTACACTGGAGATCTAGAATAATGAAGGCATTTTCTATATAATTCAAGTATCATAAAGGAGAACATGAGGTAGGTAACAATTGCTTGAAGGAGTTAATGAATCTAAGTCACTGACACTAACTGAAGAGATGTAAAAATAGAATACCATAAAAAAAAATCAACACAAAAAAGCGACAGTTAAACGTACCACAGTCACAGAATGGAAAGGACAAAGATCACTAAAGTGAAATAGAAAATGTTTCCTTCTCCCCATCCATAGATTCCACTGCGGTAAAACAGATTAGCTAAACTTCAGATGCAGTTCACATAATACAGCAAATGATGCTTCCATCTCCTTTATACCTAAACGGTCCAAACTGAAATTCAACCCCCACATATCAGATGAAGTTTCTTCACAAATTACATTAATACTAGCAATAAATGTTGTGACTGCCATTTGATGTAATTGATCAAGTGAAAAAAAATCTGTGAAAATGACTGCAGTGCAATCCCATATTTCCATGATCAAATAATCTTTGAAACTGTTTGAAGATGGAAGGTATAATGAACTTATGTAACCTACTTTTTTGGAGAGAGGAACAACAACAGAATAAAAATTCTTCATAAAAAAGAAACAGTTTCAGGCGTATACTATAGATTTTCAGCTGTCATATGTATGACACATTTTGTGACATTTCTTGTCTTTAACTCTTTAACTTATGTATGAGATATGTTTGGCTGCTGGATTGTGCTTATATTATAATTGTTTCAATGGCTGCTTTCCAAGTAAAGAAGTTACGAGTGTGAGTTAGGGCTTGGGGAAGGCTGTATCTCCAGGATGAGGAAAGATCTCATGTATTGCATAACTGCATATGGATCAGATTACTTACAAAGTTTACGCATGTCAGATTGCCATAAAAACAGTTATGTACATTCAGTAAAATGTTAGGAAGGCACATTATCAGAGGAGCAGTGAACAAATTCACACTGATCATGTACTACTTGTCAAAGGTGCTGCTGAAAAAGTATGCCTTCTCTCTGTGTCTCTGTGTGATATCAGAGTATCCCTTCTGAAGTTGCAAGGAATGGAGGTTGCAGAACAATGCTGTCTCCTCCCACAAGGACACTTTCTTTCTTTACTTTTATCTGCTATGTTGATTTTACTTTAACTCTGTGTAAGGTTATGGGTTTGGTGACATGTGTGGCAAGTCTTGTGTAGATGACCACACAAGGACTAGTTCTGAATGAGTAAGAACTTGATGTTAGTGTTTATGATGAGGTGTCTTAAATTCATTATAAATGCATATTATACCATGGATTGCATCATTCAGCCACCCAATGACAACAAGATAAAATTACTTTTAACTCATGATATATTCGAATCGGCTATAATCAAGAAAAGGAGATGGCAGCGAAAATCCAAACTGAAAACCACAAAAAAATCGCTGTGGAAGTCCAATAAAGGGAGAGAACTAGAGGAAAAAGTAGTTTATTATGCAAGTCCTGCACAAACACACCCAAATACACGAACGTTGTAATTCTTACTAATACGTTTTCGTTCCACACTTCATCAGATGTAAAAAACAAAGAAATTACAAAGAACTAATTTTATACAAAATTTGAACTAGTGGCTTGGAAAAAGAACCATTCGAAACAAACTATCAATTAATCCCTTCAAAACATGAATATGCATGTCTGTCCTCATGAATATGCAAATTTTAAAAACTGGAAACTTGTAAAACTTATTTAAAACGTATTTAGGAGTCTAAAAACAATCTGTTTTAAACTAAAAAAAAGTAATTCTTTGCAAAATACAAAACTACCATACACATTTATAAAATACATTCAATATATACCTAAATAAAAACTTGATAAATGATAATATGTTACAAATATGCATTATAGCAAAAAAGTGCCCTATAGTGGACTAAGATGCCAATTACAACTTGGCTGATCTTATTTTTAAAACTGGAAGAATAGAAAGCATGTCATTTAAACCAGGGAATTTCGTGGCTTCTAAATCAATTTGCCAATAAAGCTCACGATATTCAAGTTTTGTTTCCCACATGCCCCCTCTAATTTCTTTAGGAACTACTTCTAAAACAAAAAACAAAAATAGAGCTTGTGGACAAATGGACATATGTCGAAATAAAGCATTATTAGAACTGGATTTACTTATTTTGTACATATGTTCATAAATGCGTGTTTCTAATTTTCTCTCTGTTTTGCCAATGTAAAATGAATTACATGTCTTGGACAACGCAAGATACACAATTCCACTCGTATTACAATTGGCAAAACATTTACTTGTAAGGGTTCTGTCCCTGCTACTTATTTCCAACGAGGTAGAATTAATAAGATAGGGGCACTGAGAACATGTACCACATTTGAAAGTCCCAATCCTTTTAGTGTTAACATATTTTGTAGAAGAACAACCATATTCAAAAAGATTTTTAAAATTCCTTTCTTTTCTATATGTAAAAGTTAATGAATTCTTAAAAAGGGGTCGCAAATCAGAAATTTCCTTAAATTTCTCCCACTCTTTACTAATGATATTCCTGATAATACCTGCATCACCATTACAGTCTAAAACATAATCTGCCTTACATTCACTAAGGATATTGGACTGACTAGGGGGGTCCCCCCCGGGAGCATCCACTCCCAAAATAGGTGCAAATCTACCTGATCTACTAATTTTTACCTCTGTTGTAACTTGTTCAATAACATGAGTAGGATAGCCTCTCTCTAAAAACATTTGACACACAACCTCACACTCATTATGAAAATCTTTGTCAGTAGACGTCATACGACTAATTCTGACAAGTTGTCCTTTTATAAGATTCTTTTTTTGAAAAATAGGATGACTGCTAGTAAAATTTAAGTATGAATTTGAAAAAGTATTTTTTCTGTGTACTTTGAAACAAATATACCCTTGTCCAATGTGATGTGCACATCCAAATAAATAAGCTCATGTAAATTAAAATTGTATGTAAATTCCAAAAATTCTGATGTACTTTTTAAGTATTCCAAGAAATCATAAAACCTGTCCATACTATCAGTCCAAAAAATGACAATGTCGTCCACAAAACGCTTGTAAAGGGACCAACAACTATTGAATTCACTGTTCAATATATATGTGTTTTCCCACCAGGTTAAAATAATGTTGGCATAAGTGGGGGCACATTTGGCCACCATAGCCACACCCTTGATTTGTTTATAGAATTCACCTTTATAAAACATATAATTGTTATTTAAAACAAGCTCTATTAACATTAAACAAGTATTAAAATCATTACTAGAAAAATGACCGTCAGAAATCATTGCTTGTTCCAAGTAAATGTTTTGCCAATTGTAATACGAGTGGAATTGTGTATCTTGCATTGTGCAAGACATGTAATTCATTTTACATTGGCAAGACAGAGAGAAAATTAAAAACACGTATTTATGAACATATGTACAAAATAAGTAAATCCAATTTTAATAATGTTTTATTTCGACATATGTCCATTTGTCCAAAAGCTCTAATTTTGTTTTTTGTTTTAGAAGTAGTTCCTAAAGAAATTAGAGGGGGCACGTGGGAAAGAAAACTTGAATATCGTGAGCTTTATTGGCAAATTGTTTTAGAAGCCACAAAATTCCCTGGTTTAAATGACATGCTGTCTATTCTTCCATTTTTAAAAATAAGATCAGCCAAGTTGTAATTGGCATCATAGTCCACTAGAGGGCACTTTTTTGCTATAATGCTGTAACTGCGGAGGTGGTGATGCGGTAGCATTGTCGCCTCACAGTAAGACGTTGTCCTGTTCGATTCTCAGTTAAAGCGTCTTCTGTGTGGAGACATGCGTGAATGGGCATACCTTTGTTAAAGGTTGTGCATCAGGGCCGGCAACTCGGCACATAAAAATCTACTGCCAATCATTAGCAGACCGGAGTTCCGCTGTGGCGACCCCTAACCGGGAAAAGCCGAAAGACACAACAACAACATATTCGATTGTAACATATTATCATTTATCAAGTTTTTATTTAGGTATATATTGAATGTATTTTATAAATGTGTATGTTAGTTTTGTATTTTGCAAATAATTAATTTATTTTTTTAGTTAAAAACAGAGTGTTTTTAGACTCCTAAATATGTTTTAAATAAGTTTTACAAGTTTCCAGTTTGTATAATTTGTATATTCATGTTTTGAAGGGATTAATTGATAGTTTGTTTCGACTGGTTCTTTTTCCAAGCCACTAGTTGACTATAATACTAAATGGCACAAAAAGCCTTTTAGTGTGGCAGGAGTTTTGCCTGCTTTCAAACAGTATTTCATTTATTGATATCATCTTCAAAATGGATGAAAAAAAAGAAACTGTATCCAGTAGCACATACTACATACAACCAGCAGTTAAGACTAGAATAACATCTAATAGGTGAATTAAAATAATCTAATGAAAAATTTGCAGACACAGTATCTTTTCCAGATGTTAAACTGCCTTACTACAGCTCAGCATCTTTTATGACTGAAAAAAGCCACACACTTTCAAAACACATTAATTTATCATCTGAAAATAACGAATAAATTCCAGAAAAATAAAGTGAAAACCATGCAAACAATATTAGATTTTAAAATGACAGGCCAAGGAATACTCTAAAATGCAGTCATCAAACTCTCAATTTTACAGATAAAATAGAACTAATATTCACATGGAATAAAATCATTCTTCTGTCTGTTTGAACTCTGACCTCCTCAAGACACACACAGCTGTGTTTGTGAATATCTCAATTAAGTTTTTCATAGAAGAGAAAGAGTATCCTGTCAAGTTTAAGAAAGTTATTACTGGCATGAAGACACGGTCGAGATTGCAGGCAGCAATGCCACCAGAAACCATCCAGCATCTGGGCAGACTGCAGAAGGTATAGTGTCACAGTCTCATTTGCCTGTGAACCAGCAGGTAACTACTGCCAAAATGCCAGCTGTTTGCTAAGTGCACACAGACAGGGTTTTGACTGCACATGTGAAATGTCATAGAAAGTAAAGCACTGCTTCCACAAAGAAAGAAAGAAATAACAACACACTGATTCAGAAGTTACTATGCCATGGTGTATAAAAAAACATGCAGATTCAAGAGTCATTATACCATGGTGCATTATTAACACCAATTCAGACGTCACTGGGCAAGATTCCAAAAGAGTTGCTCTCAGTGTAAGTTTGTCTTGATCCAAAAGACCTTTTGTCAGTATAAGTGACTTATTTCGGTATAAGGCCTCTCTATTATTAGGCTTACTTTGGGGAACATATTCCAAAACACCTGTTGTCAGCCTGCTGTCGGTGTAAGTGGCCACTTACACTTGGAGCAAGTCTTTTGGAATTGGGGCCACTATGGCATGATACATTAACAATACACAGTTTCAGAAGTCGCTGTGCCATGGTGTATTAACAACATGTAGATTCAAAAGTCACTATGGCATGGTGCCAAGGGCGCCCGCTGTCAAATAAGGGGGGTGCACACCTTGAATCTGCTAAGCATTTTCAAACAGTTTTTTGAGTATTGTGTTGTAAAGGGGGTGGATGCTGCAGTCCTTTTGGCAAAGATACCTAGCCTACTAACTATGAACCTGTTAACAGTTTGCCATTCTATTTATCAATTGCTTTCTTTTTCATTTTTTACTACATGCAATAAAACAAAATTGGTTAGGGTTGTAACTTTATTTTGCGATTTATTTTGACATTAAATAACAAGTATAGCAAGGACTATTAAGTCTAAATTTCTTTCATGTAATGTTTTCTTCAATTCATTGTGTATTTTTTCATTTTTTACTTTTTACTGGTCGACTTGAAGTAGGAGATTTGGTGATGGAAATGTTCATTGGTGGATTTTTTGTGGAAAAAATTTTTTTTGTTTTTTTTTAATGGAAAATTTAACAAACAATAAATTTAAAAAATATTTGACAATATTATAATACACAAAATCTATTTTCATTGAGACTGCATTGCTTTAACAGATGTGTATTATTAGGTTGTGCTAATGATCAGTTGTAGATTACCTTTATTTCAGAAATGCATGTGGATGCTCTTATTTTGTTAACTGCTTCAAGTTAACTGTAAATATTTAAAGGTGTCCTTTTTTTGATTTTATTTTGCATTTTTTTTTGGTTTTTTTTAATAAAAATGGTTTTCAAAGCAATTAATGGCAAGTCATTAAAGATTTGAGAAAGAAATGACAGACACATTGATTTTCAGATTTTTTTTTATACCCTACAAAATACTAGATCTACTCTACCTGTTCTATTATCTGTCCTTGATTTTGCAAATGTTCTGGTTTTCTATCAGATTTTTTACTGTTGATTTATGTTTTTCTTATTATTCACTGCATGCTATCACAGTGTCCTGTTGCTTGTTCTGCTTAGCCATGGTTTAATGTTGAACAGCATGGTGCAGCACAGCTGTGTTGATGTTTGAAACAGCAATACAGCTAAATTAAACTTTACTTTGAACTTCTGTTTCACAGCTTATAAAATAATTTCTGTGGTATAATACATTAAATTAAACAAAATCTGTCTCTGAAGGCAAGGGTAAAGAGAGAAAACCCACACAGAACAGCACATAAAACTCCAAATAGACCATCTGTGGAGATAACTACCAAAGTCTAAGGCCCTGGAGCATGTAATGAACAGAACGCTAGCTACATCCTGCAAACCTGGATTTAATCTTCATAATTTTGATCTATATCTTGATATAAGGCCTTATGTGGCTGATAAAAACAGATAAAAAAACTCCCTGGTTGCTGAATAAATCAGCCAGTTTTGTTTAGTGGGAATTAATCTTATTAACTAAGATTAAATAAATGTATGTATTTCATCTGTATATTCACATACAATAAATATATCTGCAGAATATTATTTTCACAGATGTCATATTTAGGTAGATTGCTTGTAAGAAGGAATACTTAGCAGTCTGTACTTGTCTTCAGAGTGTTGGAACTTGGAATATTTTTGACACAAAATAGTCACAAATTGTTATTTTCCAAATACACAATTTTCTAGAATCCCACGATTGTAAATCACTTTCAGAGTGGCAAAGCAAGTATTCTTAACATTTTAACTTATATATCAATGTATACTGGAACCTGAAAACTAGTTTTGGCTCTCTCACCTTCTAACTGGACATAGTGTAACTGTGTACAAGACAAGCCACCCCTATTCATGGGTGCAAATCAAACCCCTCAACCTCTTAACATAAGAAATCTGGAAACGACATTATAAGCGATGTGTAATGTTTGCAACTAAAATTATTTCAGTATGGTTTGTTTTCATTTGTATAGATGTATGATTGCCTATGTCATACATGATAATTTAATAAAGATGTTTCTTCTTTAAAAAATGGGGAGACACAAGCCCAAAAATAGGGACAAATTTTAAATATTGCTCTTATAAACTTAGAAAGTTGCTAGAATAACAGGCTTTATGTCACAATGTATTTTCTGAAGGATATGAAGTCTGAAAGTCAAATGTGTGTCATTATTTAGTGGCTTCAATCCTCAGTGCTGTACCAGAAAACCCCAAATTTTACCAGGAACAGACTAAAAATATGAGCCAAAAATCGGGACAGTTGAGAGGTATCATGCAAATACTTAAGTTAGGTTTAGCATACATTAATATACAACTGAAAATGTTAAGACTACTTATTACCCCACTTTGATAGCCAAATCTTGGGATCATAGAAAATTTCAAGTTTCAGCACTCTAAAGACAGGTACGGGCTACCTATTCCTCCTCATAAGCAATCTACTGAAATAGGGCATCAGTGAAAATTAGATAGCTTATCCTATGTACAGAAGAATGCATACATTTATTTAATCATGGTTAATGAGATTAAATCTCACTAAGCAAAGCTAGCTGATTTTCTTAGTGTCTATGAAGCTTTTCTCTGGTTAAAAATCTGCATAAGGCCTTTCAAGATATACATGAAAATAATGAAGATTAAATCCAGACATACTGCTCAACCTTTCAGTGCAACAAAGCTGGACAAAGCCACAGAAAATGGTGCTGGGGGGCACAAAGGCCCAAAAAATAGAGACAGATTTTAAATATTGGTCTGATAAACTTAGAAAGTTGCCCAAATAATAGATTTTTCTTTAGTATGCATTTCTTGAAAGATATGAAGTTTGAAACTCAAATGTCTGTCAATATATAGTGACTTCAGTTCTCTATGATTTGACAGAAAACCTCAAATTTTATGAGGAGCAGACCAAAAATATGTGGCAAAAATCTGGACTATTGAGAGGAATGAATCCAGGTATGCAGGATGTAACTTGCAAGTTCTAGAGTCTTGAGATTCATTCTTTATCACCATTGATGGTCTGTTTGGAGTTCTGCATGATGTCATTATGTCTGCATGGGTTTTCTGTAGGTGCTCTAATTTCTTCTCTGGCTGCACTAAATGTCCTTATATGCATTCAACTGGGAAATAACCCCCCCCCCCCAACAACTTCTGCAATCCCTCCCAGTTAACTCCCTCACTAAAGACATTGTAAATTAAACCTTACTGTACTGACCATTCCTTCCTCATTCTTGCACTCAAACTCTGGCAACTCCTCCACCCACCCCCTCACTTAAAAAAAGTCAAATGGTCTATTGTGATCAGTGTACTATCCTGTTAAACAAACTAAATAAATAAATAAAACTTTATAACCTAACCTCCACCTTATAAACTGATTGTGTGATTACCTGGGCAACTTATTCTTTTAAACCATGCTCTCACATTCTGTCTTCACTATATCTAATATAATCTGTGTTTCCTCAAGACTCTGTCCTTGGACGATTGTTTTTTTCCCATCTGTGTTAATGCCCTCATCATTCACCTGACAATAAGCAACATAATCTTATTTCCAAAGATGCCACCATCTAAGATTCAGATTCGGGCAATAACCTATGACCCTCTTTAACTCAATTAGCTCTCCACCTTTTCTCAGCACTTTCGGTCCTGTGAACATAATAAACTCAAGTTCAACATAAACAAAAACAGTATAGAGTTTTTGTTAGTAGTAATAAGCACCTCATGCAATAGCAAACTGAAACTTAATGGTTTGGATGATGGACCACTAAATGAAGCATAATTCTTAAAATATATGGGAGCCTTGCTTGACAGATTAGCCTACTCTATGCTATCCTATAGCATACGGGACTATGAAAAACCTAACAAAAATGGCAGGCTTACAAATGGCAAGGGAGTTCTTCCAAGCCTTGAAATTTCCCCACCCATCACCATTTCCACTTCTACCAACAACATAAAAGAAGTCCAGTCTTCACAAAATCACATCTGCTACTTTATTAGAGTAGACAGGAATCATCTCTTTAGCTGTGCAGAGAAACAGGAAGGTTGGCTTTCCTTTAACTTAAGATTTGCACTTCTTCTTCATAACAGTCTAGCATAGAAACTCCAGCACATGGACCATAGCAAGGCCTTATATCATCTCTCTTTAAACACTATTCTAGAGCTCTCTGATCTTCAGATTCTACTTCCATGGCACTTGTCATTCCTCGCTTTCACTGCTCGCTAAGGACAGAGATCCCCTCCACACACACACACACACACACACACACACACACACACACACACACACACACACACACACACACACACACACACACACACACACACACACACACACACACACACACACACACACACACACTTGGACCCTATTATTTGGAATTTACTATTAAGTATCCCTCACAAGCTTCTAAGCCTTCCTTCATTCTCCAAACAGCTTGGAGAGCATCTGCAGTGACAAAGTGAGTGCAGAGGTATCTTTTAACCTTTCCTCAACTCTTTTATTTTTAACCTATAGAACTGCATTCTCTGCAGCACACATATTATCATAAACAATACTAAATCCATCCATCCACAACCCCATTTTCTCATTTTTGCATCTCCATGCTCAGTGGATAACCAGTCATAAAAGATCTGAACAGGTCTTTCATCAGCATGCCTGGCAGTACATGACTGATGACATAAAGCCTTTCAGTGGTCAAAACAAAAAAATTATAATCAAGTTAGGCAACAGGCCACCGATATGATCAATGTCACTAGAACTTGTCATGCCATTTAGCACAGGAGCACAGGACCACCACTAGCAGAGAGGGCCAGACAGTTCTGGCATCATTGGTGGAATGATAGGTATTAGTCCAGCAATAAAGAGGCCACAACACAAATCTGTTAATGATGCCCCAGGTGGTTATGACTTAATATGGACAATTATGTGCCACAGTAGCTCAGCATTTGGGGTAATAGAAATTACAATCATCTGTCATCATAGCTCAGTGTGTGGGTTAATAGGTTCCTAATGCAGCTGTTTTTATAACCACTGGTTTTGCAAACAAATAGGAAGCCAGATTGGGTTGGGTCTTTCATGACTCCAAAGGTGAGACCCAGGTCACCTTGGAGCAGCCTGTAGGCTACTGAATAGAAAAAGAGCTGTGCTAGTCTGTCTGGGTAGGTAAAGGATTGAAGGCCTTTAATTTTCTTGGTAAGGAACTTTAGAGAGCCTTCTAGTTAAATGATACACTTTGAGTTATACACATGAATGGGAGCATTTTGTTATGTTTTGGTATTTTCACACCTTCTCTGGTGTCACTTTCCTTCTCCATCAATATAGGCCTGCCAGATGTTGCAGAACTGTCTGGCTCTGATGATGTTTGCAGCCAAATCCAGGCATTGTCAGGGGTCATAGTTTCAGTAGTATGTGATGGTTACAGTCCCACTCCATTCCATGAACACAATCTACCTTATGAACCCAGGGTGACAGACAAGGACAGGGAAATGCAGACACATCTGCCCACAAAGGGCTGTCATCACCTGTGGCACAATCCCCATTGGTTACTGTAAGCTCACTATTGCCCACAATCTCATCTTTAAACCTGACAACTGCCCAGCTCTCGCTACTTCCTTAAATCCTTACATTCCCAACTGCTCACTCAGATCCAAAAACCAAAATCTCCTTCAGGTCCACAAACCTGCACAACCTCCTGGCCATCTACTGCGGTCCGACTCCTTAGCTAAACAGTGGAACTCTCTCCCCACACACCTACACAACCTACCTAACCATACAAATTTCAAATCTCAGCTACTCTGTCATCTTTTTTCCAAATGGGAAATCCCTTGCCACGCTCCAACTTCAACCCCTCCCCCCATTCCACCTTGCACTGACTCATCCAACTACCTCTAATATTACTTCATCCCACCCAAAACAATCCCTCCCCTACGAAAAACTAATTTTCTCTCTAACATCTATTGTACTATACTATCCAATCTCAATTATAGTATTACCCTCTCCCTGCATAATATTTTCCTAACCTACTAACGGCTAGTAGCTATATATTTTGAAATGTTAAACCTACAACTGAGTTTATAACAAAAATATTCACTTTATGTAAATGTTGAAATTTCTGTACTGAAGTATGTCTTTTCATTTTTGTAACATTGTGACAAGTCAATTTGCAAATATCATGGAGCTTATCTGTAAATGTTTAATTAACTGTATGAATGATGTCCTTTTGTAACATGTGAAATGTAACTTGCAATTATTGTGGAGCTTTTCTCCCTGAGTCTCCACTGAAAATGTGCTCTTCTTGGCCCAGTGGACTTCCCTGGTCATCAAACTTAAATAAATAAATAAATAAAGCTCCATACAGCAGCAAGATGACATCAGGGGATTGCATGCCAGTGGAAAAGCATATCGTGGGTACCTTCTGATGTAGGTATGCCAATGACCTTTATATAATGTTTGTGCAGGGACATAACACAGGTGCAGGAAGATGCCAACATAGGCATTGCTGATCTATTTGGGGTAGTATTTGGTCTGTGTGATATCTTGAAGGAGTGCATGGGGACACTTGCAAAATCATGGACATGTGGCATAGGGAAACTGCCTGAATTAGATGCCCCTCCGTACACAGTACACAGTAACCAGTCTACTTCTGTTTCTGATGGGGAGGGCATCTAAGGGATGGGAGACCATGGTCAGAAACAAACAGTGCAACCACTTCTGCCATTCATTGTTGAGGGTGCTAATCTGCAATGTGGGCATATAAGTGGACAAGGTTTTGATGATGAGTTCACCCAAAACTTGAGCCACCATTCATGATCAATGAGCACTCTGTTTTCTCAGCATGGTGTGGATTGTGCTTTTAGTCTTCCGAGGAGGGGGCACACCCATTGTGGGGACATGAGTGGTTAGAATGGTCACAGAGTTCACTGGATTTGCTCACCAGATCATGGCATAGTGATACAACATATGCTGGAGCTGTGTAGCAGCGCACACACACACACACACACACACACACACACACACACACACACACACACACACACACACACACACACACACTCAGACATCTGCAGTGTCCAGTACCACACACTTACACAGCAATGGAGATAGCACCTCATCCATGGTCAATCTACTGCACTCTCCTAGCTCTCCCAGACATGTCAGACATGCACAAAACACTACTGCTCAAACCTCCCCCCTTCAGACACACACACAATGCCCATTGTTGGCACTTGCCAATGTGGCCTTCTCTGCCTGTGCATAGTATAATAACTGTGCCTTCACCTCAATACTCTGTTACTCAGGTAGCTTATATGTGATGCACAGTGTGGCTAATATATTCATGCTATAGCACATCCTGAGTGCAGATCTGCAGGAGTAATTTTTAATGTTCTGTACAATACTTTAATCTGGGCCATAGTTATGAACCACATGCTGCATCTTAGCCAGTGCCATAACATAATGTGCCCATTTCTGTCTGGCATAGTCCTCCCCTGCTGCTGGTTCCTTATCGGGTACCTCCTCCACTGCTGAGGTTGGTACTTCCTCCTCCTGAATGTGTTTCCTCTGCTGTAACTGCTTGTGTATAACAATGTTGTATAACACTGCACAGACTGCAGAGAGTTTACTGGATGTTATAGCATCTTACTTTAGTTAAGCTCAATACACAGCTGTACAGTGGAAACAGGTTTTCAACAGGCCAAACACATGGGTTACAATGACCAGCACTCTTAGGTTCATAGATACTTATTAGGCTATTAATTTGTGAGTATCTTAAGAAGCCTAACCTTACATTTCCATGGTAGTTTTAGCCCTTATAGTTTTCATTTCAATAACCCAGAGAGAGGCCGAACAATGATGTGTTGGCACATTTACATAATTTCTCTTTCTATGAGGGATAGGGGAGCTAAACTGGGGATTCATTTGTGGTTACCCATTCATCCACATTATGTTTGAACAGAGTAAGAGAAGTACTTTGCTTTATGTTAAGTGGAAAATGGTTCCATAGAAGAAGTATTCTCTGTGTAAACATATCTATCTTTCCAACATGTTCTATTTATTTTGCAAAAGAGACTGAGATCTCTTGAGGAGGTGTTTATAAGAATGTGTAATATATCTGACAGAATATGGTCTGTTCAAGATCTATACACAAGGCAGAGGTCACTTCTTAGTAGCTGTTATGCTACTGAGAAGAAGGGCAAGGCTTTGAGATGTTCTGTAAAGGTTTTATGATTTAGCACTTGATTGCTTTAGTGAGAAACCATTGTAGTCATTCCATTGTAATAGGTGTTTGGACTGATACATACTGAAAGGAGTATTATACTCAGTGATTGGTCTATTGAGTGTCATGTACAGTGGAACAATTACATCTGTGGACTTGGACTCAATACCTGGAATGAAAAAGCACTTTGTTACAACAGTGGATATGTGCTGATTAAAGAACAGTTCATTGTTGACATAGGTTCTAAGATGTCTATCCACAGAAGTAGCATAACTAACATGTGGAGAAGGTGGAAACCACCACAGGTGCAAAGTGTTAAGGAGTGCATTTGCCATCCGATCCATCCTGATGGCTGCTTATGTTCATACTGGCCTTTAAATGCCGGTATTGCATCTGTGGTCAAACCTGAGTGTCTAAAGTGTAGCAACTGCTTGCAACAGTGTTAAGCAAAAAAGACTTTCTTTCTTTTTCTCTTTCTTTCTTTCCTTCTTTCTTTTTCTCTTTCTTTCTTTCTCTCTTTCTTCTATTTTGTAAACCTGAGCCGTGCAGAACTCTGTGCAGGGTATAAACTTTACCAACGTCTTCCTACATTTGTAGCAATAGTTTGCTACAGTTTAAGAAAAACAAAAAGGATTTGTTTCATTTTTTTTTGTTTTTTTAAAGTGTGAAGAAGGTGGGTTGTGGGCAGGTGCAGAAACGGGACCTGATTGGCATCTGTATTTCAGAAGCCCCAGGTACCTGACCACAGACCTTTTTTTTCTTAAATTATTCCTCATTTGAGGAGGTGCAGGGGTGGGATGCAGAAACAGAACCTGATTGGCTGGCTGGCTCCTGCATTTTGTGAGCAACAGACACTGGATCATGGGCATTTTTTTTTGGGCTCTTCTATCAAAGAGCTGGGGGTAGGAGGGGGAGGGGGCATGTATATGGCTACCTGGTGCCAATACACCAGTACACAAGTACAAGGAAAGTGCAGACTTTTTTTCTTTCTCCAGTTCAAGAGCCAGAGAGGGGTGGGGGTTCAGCACAGGCCACTAGCTGAGTGAGCAATGTCTCTGATCCCCAGGATCATTTTTCAGGGATGTGTTATCAATGCCATAGTTATTTGGGGAATCCTGCTTACCAAAATTTACAATTTTGCACTTCTTGGCATTTAGCTTTAGTCCATGATTTTCACACCAGCTATTTGTTTGGGACAGGCCATCTTGAAAGACTTTTTTGCCCTCTGGGGAGTCATCTGCAAACCTGGTCAGCCGCAAACTCTTTGATCTCCAAAGAAGTAAATGCCAAAAGAGCAGCTCCAAACTAGCAGCGATGGCATGATACATAACCAGGGATTGGAATCAAACCCACAGCCACTATCACATGTAATATGAAAAGCAAAGCATTAATATGCTTAGTCACTCATACAACTGCAAGAGATAAATGTATGAATATTCCTCTACCAGGTTCAAATCAGCAACCTTATGAGCATTAGTCAGGTGACATACAATTCCCCCAGTTAGTCCTTTGACAGGACAGTGTAGTAGACATTTCCTGCTGTGGCACTGGTATTTTTTATAGGTGTCATTAACTATGGCACCAGGGCATAGCTTGCATCATCAGTTAAATGTCCCTGGGAACAGGCACCCCACTAAAAGTACTGGAACAGTATGCATGAGTGCCTTATGTTGGAATCATAAGTACTGTCTTGGTGGCCTATAAACACATTTTATATTATAGTAATAACCTACACTTGGGTGTGGGTAATGCTGAGTTTGCCACAGTCGGTGTGGTTTGGTCATGAGGAAGAAGCCTGAGTGACCAAATAAAGCCAACCGTAAGTAAATCCAGCATTACCCACACCCAGCTGTGGGTTATTGCTATTACACAATGACATTATTTAACAAAAATGTTAGTTACTTTTCTTAAATAATGTCCTTCCTCATTTTTCCCAGTATCCTGGGGTTTTCCTGATGTATTACACATGAGTATGGGACTTTTGTTTCCATGCTTATGCAGTACGTCGGTGCTGTGTAAAGGAAGCAATGGAGACTCTGTTGCTTTTTTTTTGTTTTTAATTTAAAAAAAATCCATCCTAAGACTTTCAACGTATGGGAGAGACAAGAAAGAGTAAGTAAAAGGATAATCAGGTATGCTACCCTAGTTTTCCATAATGTACTTGATTATCTTTTTATTTTTCTCTGTCCCAACTGTTTCACTTGTGGGTTATTGCTAAAGTATTCCACCTTTTGGAAATGGAAGATTATTTTGCACATAGCTCTCAGTTTCAAACCAAATGCAGCAGAAGCTATTCTGGCTCCAGCTCACAGTGTCATTTAACAAGCACTTCTGCTACATGTGCTACAGGAAAGCATGGAAACTCATGCTTATGAGCCAAGAAAGGTATGTGCTTATTTAATGAACGTACAACACACACAGCAAACTGTCAAAGTAAAGGTTCCACTGCATCTCTCAAGATAAAACAAGTGCAGCAAGTAGCTGTTATAAACCATATTAATGCAATGAATATATGTTCAGTGGACCTCTGTGAAGCTTGGCAAAATGAGATTACACTGCTTATAAACAAGCATGGACTTTTACAGCACGTGAATATTGAATAATGCACACAATTCATAGAAAAATAAGCTATTTAATCCTTTTAAACACTTCTTGCACTCATCTGTTTTCCTCACAGCTGTCAGTTTTAACCTTTTACTGCAGCTACATAATAAAACACTGCAGGAACAAATGCTGCTGGAGCTTGCTGCTTCTTTCTATGAGGTGTACAGATATTTGTAAGTTGGTAAAACTTTGGTTAATGCAGACACCCAAATGCAAGCGCATAGAACAAAGCTGCAGCTATTCACTATTGGCTTACAGAACTTTGCTCACACCCAATCAAACACTACCATTCACTTACCAAAGGAGAACATACAAAAACAACACATTTCAATAAAGAATATCCACAACCACCTTTGAATTGTATCTTTGCTTCCTTCGCAGTACTGCTAATTCATGCACCTGAAAAGAAACATAGGGTAAAAGTTTTGTAGCGCATATTAATGATCCAGGTGACTGGATTTTTTTCCATTGGTATATGCTCGATTTACAATCAGCGTGCTCCTTTTGGAATGTTAATGACCAGTCATTGTATAATATACCTTATGCTTTACGAACCACCTGGGAGTTGACAGAATGAAACCTCTTACAGGTAATATGCCTTTGTCTCTACTCCTCAAGCAGGCCCCTTATTATGATGCTGGTACAGGCTATGGGCCCCCAGTATCTCAGGGAAATGGGTTATGTCATAAAAGGCCCAAATGGTGTTGAGTTTCTGCAGTGAAATACATGGAACCCAAATATGCTTCCCTATATGCTAAATCATGGTATCAAGGAACTTGTGAAGTATGTTTGAGGCAGATGCCTGGGATACACCCATCATGTCACCCACTCATCTCTGAAAGGTCCCTGTAGCTAATGTTTTCAAAGCTACACATACTTTGGTTTCCACAAGGATAGGTACTCCACACATCCCCTGGGCTGCATATGAGGGTGACATATTTTGAGCAGTTTCTGCATGCTGCCTCTATCCACACTGTAGTAGTCCCTTATTTCTGTGTCCTGGAGGGGTGGATATGTTGGGTGCAGACAGAAGAGGTGGCAACACTGAGGGTGACAACTGACAACACCATGACTACAGGCAGTGATAACATCTCTTGTGAATACAGATTAACTGCTGCAGTGGCTATCATGTTCATGTTTTCATGGTCTGCCTCCTGTAACTTCAAGTTTAATTGTGGTGAATAACTCTGCAGTTAGGATCTCCTGACATGACATGTATATATTTCTGAATTGCTTCTCCATTTTGTTTATCCTTATTTGCTTTCATGGTTACCCTCATTTTAATACTGTTGCTCATTACCATGACATTACACTACTACTTGCATATCATACAAGCCGTGAAGTTTCTTGGGATCCTGCAATCATACTCACCTTGTCTCTGAATTATCCCTACTCAGCTAATAGTCACTCTTCCTTCACATTCACCTGCCATGAAGACAAAACTCTTTCTGAATCCCAGTGGCTATTTTCTTTACAGTTCTGTCAAGTTTCATCCTGTCACTTTTCCTTTGTACATTATAAAACTATTTTGTGTTTCATGGATATTTTTCAGTGTTATAAATGGGTCATGAATGAAAAGACGCCAAAGTCAATCAGTTCATCTATGTGCCATATAAAATAGATAAAGAAGAAAAGAGTGGACCGTCTTTTCATATTCTGATTAGTTCTTAGAAATTGCCATTTTACTATCATCTGACATTAAAAGCTGATATTGATGGTTTTATGGCCACCTACTAATTGAATGCTGCTACTCATACTTGCTTTTATGTCTGACTAAGCATTCCTCAGACTGCCAAGCTCTAATTAGCCTTCCTGCTGAAATATTAACTGCTCAGAAACAAGTGACATAGTATGCTTCTTTCTCTGAAATTCAGTTTATCTGCACAAAAAAATAAAAAAATAAAGGAATCCAATTATTGTAAAAAGCAATAACTTAAAGGAAATTTAATTTCCAGAAAAGACTAAAGAGATAAGGCATAGTCTGATATTTTGGACAGAGATTTGCCACATGCCACCCTGTCCATGCTAATGAAAAAGGCATTCAAATATTTGTGATGACTCCATTTTGTTGACCAGGCTGTACTATCAACCTGTAGACAATAACCAATTTGTGGCAGTTAACTGGAAAGAAAAGTTCCAGCAGCAAAATTACACAATAATAACCGTTCAAATGGAGATCGCCGTACAGCATGGAATGGTATATTTACCATTTTCCTCGCTGATGTGCGATCTTGAAGTTGGTATATTTAATTAGCAGGGGGTGTGCAGAGTGCAGGGGGTTTTCAAAAACATAAAAAATATTGTTTTGTTTTTATTTCTTTTTAATTTAAATTTCAAAGTTTCAAAACATCGATCTTATGGTGTCAACCATAAGAAAGTTGACGTTTTGAAAGTTTGAAATTTAGAAATAGAATAGATCTGTATATATATATATATATATATATATATATATATATATATATATATATATATATATATATATATATATATATATATATATATTCAAACAAAAAAGGCAAATAGCACAAGTGATAATCAGTACCTCTGCCTTATTAATGTAGACTGAAATCACTAAGCAGACCACGGCTTCACCCATATAACTTCTTTGGTGAAAATCTATGTATATGCTCAAATGCAAATTTAAATACATGCTCAAAACAATATTCTTATAGGTAGAATTATCAGATGACCAACTTGGAAAACAGCTTGAATGTAATAAAGAATGAGTGTAATATATTCATGAAGGCTGTCTCTCAACTAACAAATGTAAACAATTATAGAGAAATGAAATCTTAACATACTGTAATAAAATATTGAATTTAAAAAAGAAAACATTTTAAGTACACAAATGTCTTTCCCAAATACTTTTACCAGATGTCCATTGTTAATGTATCAAATGCTTCGAAAATGTACTGATGCAACATTTTACATATATCTAAATAGAAAAAAAAAAACAAAGCATAATATTGACAATGAACAATGATTAGTAATATTCCCAAACCAGATGTAATGAATGATGCACATGCTCTCTCTTGTGGTGACTATGTGTAATACAACCATATTCTGTTGAATATATAAATATAGCTACAGAGAGAGAGAGAGAGAGAGAGTTTGCTATAGATGTGAAAGAATAAAACTGTGAAAATATATAAATCAAGCGACATACATTTTTAAGCTATGTAGAAGAGTAGTTCTATTTTGCAATCTATTTTACAGAAAAAACTAATCAGTCTCTACTTCTATAAAAAGACAGCTGATATATTCTGTAAATGAGTATGCCTACCTCAGGTAAGACTCGCATTGTGATGCAAACTGAGGTTAATTATCAATTAAATAGGTGGACATTTGTAGCCCATTCAGCAGATAATTAAAAAATCTGGCCATGCAGATCACAGGACCTGCAGTAGAAGAGGAAATCCCAAGAATGCAGCTAGGAGTGGCTTTAAGTAAATAGGCGAGCAGACACCATGGGTATGCTGTATGTTGTGAAAGCCAGTCAGCCATATTAAAGGGTTGACTGCAATGCCTGAATCTGTTTTTTTTTTAAATAGGGGTGGAAATGGATGTATAGAAGGAAAGAAAGGGGACAGCAAGCAGAGGAACATACAAGGGGAAATAGGGAAGGTAAGAATGGAAGAGATGCGACAGATGTCCAATTTTCTTTTTCTTTTCTTTTTTTTTTTTGAGAAGGAAGACTGAGAAGGAAGTAAGGGAGTGAAAAGGATGGTAAGCAGGTGAGGTGTACAGGGGCACGTGAAACAGAGACAAAGTCTGACAGGGAATGTGATACCACTCTGTAGGGAGGGACAGTGCAATTATACAAACACAGTCAAAACAGAAAAGGACAAAAACAAGGGAAGGCACTGACACACAAGAAGTGGAATAACAGAATGGGAAATAAAGGTGGGTTCTGTCTTCTGTATCACTATACCTGCACAAAATAAAGGTGGAGGTCTGTCAACATACCGAGCATCCTCCCCACTGTGCCCTGCCCGAGGTGGTGATAGCAATGATAGCAAATACAGCCACAAGAAAACCCTGTCCAGGTGGCTGGTGCAGGTTTCCAGCCACTGGTCTAACCCCTCCCCTACCACTACCATCACTAATACCAAAAAACTTGCATATCAAAACTTCCTATCAGTGCAGACTTAGGAATGTTTCCTACCATTAGTCCTGCTATGGTATGGACCCAAGAACAAATGCTAACATCAATTCTGCAGGGGAGAAAGTCCAGGAGTTTGATATTATGGTCTTGTACACACACACACACACACACACACACACACACACACACACACACACACACACACACACACACACACACACACACACACACACACACACAGATTAATAGATACATAAAAGCACAACCCCCTTTTCCCATTTTTGCACATGGAGTTGGGGTGTCACTTCAACACTAAGAATCATCTAGTACCAAGATTCACACTGCTTGGTGGCAATCCCTGCCACAATTGTTCTTGCACACCACACACTCACATGGCCAAATTTTAGAGTATCCAATCCACCTACTACACGTCTTTGGAATGTAACAGGAAACTGAAGCACCTGGAGGAAACCCATGCGAACACAGGGAGGACATGCAGAATGCACACCGAAAGCAACAAAGCAGAGAATACTGCATACCTCTTGATGTCAGTCAACAATGCTATCCACTACAGTTTTATGACTACCAAAGGGCTTTGGTACACCATTCTATTATTTACCAGCCATACTCTTTGGTGCACAATGTTTGTGAAGAGTGCATATGTGTGTGTGTGTGTGTGTGTGTGTGTGTGTGTGTGTGTGTGTGTGTGTGTGTGTGTGTGTGCACGCATGTGTGTGTGCATGTGTGTGCGTGTGTATATGTGTGTGTGTGTGTGTGTGTGTGTGTGTGTGTGTGTGTGTGTTTTTTTTTTACAGGTTGTTGTAGTTTTTTATTGTTATGTTATTAAGTATTTATTTTATTGGAGTTTTGTTTTATCTATATACAATGTGCATTAGGTTTACTGCATTTAGGAAATAGGATGGCTTGGAGGTTATATGTTTGTGTAGCAAAATGGTTTCAGGTTTGCAGATGTGTTTTGGAGCATGAGTGTCTAAGAAGGTGGATGGGGGGGCTTCGTTTAAGATTATTGCTGCCAGCAATCTACATATGATATGATGGTAGTTTGGAGTCTTCCTTTTAACAAATATGCATAAATATAATGCTTCTCACTACAAAGTTAAAGAGCAACCAAGTCTTTCCAATTAATGATTTACAACACAGTCCTTTCTTCATTGTTGCCAAGCAAAAATATCTTGGTCTGTGGCTCAATAAGCGCTTGTCATTCCATCATCATACAAATTGCATAGTAGCTAAATTTTAAATCAATTAATAATTTCGTACAAACCCTTGCACTTACTATCAAAGCAGACCATCTTCTTTTGGCATGACAATGTTTCATGAGTAGTTATCAAGTTTGCATCTTAAGGAAGAAAAAAGAGATGTAGCTACTTTTTTTTCTTTAGTTATGGTAAGAAATTTTTCGAATCAATATATATTGCCAATATTCTAGCAAACGAGTTCCATGTGAACTTTTCCTTAAAGGCTTCTTTCCAAAGTTCACAAATCCCTTACACCCGTTATTATAACAAAGGAACATGTGTTGAAGGTGCCATCTAAGACCAAAAATAATACTTCCATGGGGACTGACATACTTGAAAGCTTAACAAATAGTGCTAAAAATGCTTTTGCAGAGCCTCTCCTAAAATTGTTTATCTTAAGTTTGGTTCCTGAAGTTTGGCACATCACAGTGGTAATGCTCCTCCATAGAGTTGTCCATACTGCTGAGCCCAGAAGTTATAGATTCATTGACCTGATAAGCCTCATCTCTAAAACTGTGGAACATGTTATAACTGCCCACATAAACTATGCAATTAAAATATTATTAGGCTTGGCACTCATTAGTTTGGCTTTGTGAAGGGAAGAGCCTATCTAATTAAGCCAGCTAACTTCTTTGAGAGGGTTTCATAGGCTGTTAACAGTGGTCATCCTAGTCACATGGTATATTTTGAGCTAGCCAAGGCATGCAGCACTATACTTCGTGCAGACATTGTAAGTGAGTAAGCAAAATGCTTCAAAAATAGATCCTTATGTGGTAAGATGGATAATAAACTGGCATGTTGTTGTGATCCCTCCTTTTCTGCATTTACTTTTTCAGTCTTCAGACCAGGAACCAGGACCTCTGGCTAACCAGGTTTGCAGATGAATGCAAACTAGGAGTTATCCAAACCCATCAGCAAGAACTCACACTTGTAAATATCTGGAGAATGGGTAACTGGCTCAACTTAAGATAGTTTAAATTATATATAATGCATATCTATGATGGAAGAAAAACACAAATTGTCTGTATAGCCCATCACTCATCCCAGACCTTCTTAAGGCTGCTGAACTGTTGCAGTCCACGACTCAGTCAGGTAACCTATTCTATTTATCCACTACTTTTTCCATGAAAAAAGAACATTTGAATGTCTCTGTTTAATCTTCTATCCCTGATCTTGTAGAAGGAATCCTTCCTCTGTCTCTCATCTTGAAATGTATGCTGACTCACTGTGCCCTAGATGTGCTGTGCACTCATTTGATTCCCCCTTTTCTCCTCTCCCCAGGTGATAACAGATAAGTTCATAGGTGTATACTAGGCTAAAGACCAAGAGGGCCTTTGTAAGCATAGCTATCCAACCCAAATGTGTTCCACAGGTTATATGTTTTAGGCATTTAGGGGTGATTGCTGGTTATGACAAATGATATATTGACTGCCTTTGTCCATCAGAGACACAGGTACCACACCAGGGATGTATTTTCAAATTTTTAAATACAATAACGCTAGGGACAGAGTCCAAGGAACTTCCCAAACAAAATATAAGGTGTAAAAAAGGAACTGAAACTTTTTACTAGAAAATTAAATTTAGCCCTCTATTTTGAGGAATCACAACATGGAAAGATAAATACACCCAGAAAGGGGAAGTAGTTAAGAATAAAAACATTTTAACCCACCATTGCATCCTTTACTAAATATCTTCAAGAAAGCAGTTACTGAAGATATTTAAAACTTACAGTCTACTAGTAGTAATTAAATTTCATTCCAACTTAAATAAAAGAGAGGGAAAACTATGTGAGTTCCTAAGAAATGACAAGACCCACTGTATAATGAAATGATATGGTGGGGGGTATGGTGCTTTTTGAATCAACAGAATATTCTAACATTCCCCTGGCTTTAATAAACTCTGTGCAGGAATAGTGCTATTCCTGCATGGAGTGGTTCATGTCCATGTAGCCACAGCAGCGTGTCATGCATATTCATGAAGGCGCACTGCTGTTAAGGCTAGACGGACATGAACCATGAACGAGTGCAGGGGGGGTGTAGGGCATGGACTACAAACATGCCCCCTGTACTCAGAAAGTGCCATACAGCAATTTCTAAACTTGATGCAGCATAATATTAGAGAATTTCTCTAATATTATGCCAGTATTTCAGTGTCCACGGACACTGAAATACATACAGGAGCAGGAAAGCAATGCAGAGGGTGTGTGATAGGTTCTGTGACATACATCCTGCATTGTAAAAGTGCTGTACAACACCTCACAACCTGCTAAAACAGGAAATATAGACAAAGGCACAAATAATGGGGACACACTTCTTAAATATTGCCACAAACTTAGAAAGTTGATAGAAAACAGGATATGCATTAGCATGAATTTCCGAAGGATAGAAGTCTGAAAGTCAAATGTATGCCATTATTTCCCAACTGCAGTCCTCAATTGAGTCATCAGAAAACCACAATACTCACTACATAACATAATAATATAATAATAGTATAATAAATCTTTTTTTTTATATATGCTAAGGAGTGTTTAAGTGTAGCTAAGCGTGTGTGTGAGTTATGGCCCTCCGCTTAGCATTACTTAAACATCCCATAGGAGATAATTAAAAATATACAGCTGAAATTCCTAAACCAAGATAGTGTAGTGGTTAAAGTCTGGGCTTTACAAGCAAACATTCATGGTTCGAGTACCAAGACAGGCAAATTAGTCTTATATGGAAAAGCAGTGTTAAAATTAATTTTTTAAACTTAAATTATGTAGTAACTGCTTTTTTGTCAACCAGAGAAGTTTAGCTGGTGTAAAATTGAAGTGTGAGTGCATATAACATGTAAAATCATCCATGTATACACAAGTGCTCCATACAGTATAGTCACCCCCTTGCTAATGTAATGAAAGCACATAGGAGGATGTCATGTAAAGTAAATCATATACACGTACTAAATGCAGTCATTATTCTAATAGCTTTCTAAATGAAATGTGAGCAATGTTCAGCAATGCTCAGCTATGCTTACCAGGTTTAAACATCGCTTAGATGTGATTGCTAAGCAGCAGGTAGCTGAGCTAAGCGGATTTGCACACTGTTAACCAATGCTCAGCAATTACCCCTTTAAGCACTGTTCAACTCAGCTTAGCAGATTTGTGCACTGCTTAGCAGAGCTTAACATGCTCAAAAATGGTCCAATGATGGCAAAGGGAAGGAATACAGCCTTATTTAAACCATGCATGCAGGAATACAGCCATAACCTATTTAGTTTGATCTCTGCAGGAACATGTCTGGCATTGGCAAGGGATCATGCTTTTGGGCATAGCACTGGAGCATTCAGGAGTCTAGGGTCATGGTTGGACTCCTTATAGAAAACTACAAGGAGAGACTGCTGCAGGGCCAGTACCAGGGCTCATGATGCAAAGCGAAGACCTGGGACCATCTCGCCTGTGATCTCACCAGTGCTACTGGCATCCCACAGACTGGTGAGCAGGTATGGCACCACTATGCTGACCTACAGTGGAGGAAAGGGTGCTCTTGGCCCAGTGGATCCAAGATGCATGGGCATGGAATGCTCCAGTAGTGAGTAAATATCACTATCAAGTAGTTTGTAGAAAATACCAGCATGAGAATGTGATAGGTATGCAAAATGTTTGTTTTTCCTCACCTACAGCTGCAGCAGAAAGGGCTATGAATGTAGAAGCCCATGCCGACAGACTGCTCAGGCTGTTCCAACAGGCTGGTGAGTATTGTTCAAATAGCTAAGAAGGAGTACATTGCTTACTGCTAGTAGGTATACTGTTACTGTGTGAACTGAATAAATAAAAAAAGTTTGACCAACTAATACTGATGTGCAATAAAGAAGCCTAAAAAAACTGTTGTGCTTATTCTGGTATGTTGTTGTAGACATATAGAATGTATGCAGATTCTTCACAGCCAATGTGGCTGTAAAAGCATACATTAACTCAGGTAGTTCTGTGAACCAGCTGTAAGAAAAACTGTAGATGGTGGAGCTGTAAAACAAGATATAACTGAATGTGAAATATATATACTGCACTAAGCTTTGAACCCTGAATAGAAACGTGTAAAGTTTCAAAGTGTGTTCCATCCAGCATTGCCTTGTGTTAATCTTTGCTTTCCAGATTTGAGCAATCCAAGGGATTAATGCACATTACAATAACTATGTGTCATGCATGCATCACAGAATTACAAGTTCAGACTGCCTAACCAAGAGACTATTAGGAAGAAACCAGTAAAATGACAAAAGCATCAGGTCCCCAATAGATCAGTGTGATGAGAAATAGCTTAGTTGTTAATTTGCACACCCAGACACGGTTCAAATCCAGGGAGTGGTACTAAGATGTGTGCATATCTACACACAAGAAATCAGGCATAAATGTAAAAACAGTGAGGTAGTGCTAATAGATATTTTCTCCACAGGTTCTACAGGTAAGAAAATGTTGGTAGTAGCTGTATGAAGGGTGCACTAATAAACTGTGTACAACTGTTCAACTGTCCCACCACATGCCTGCAAATGACAGCAGGATAGGTACATACAACATGCACTCTTCCTGATACATGTCTCTCAAGTGTCACACTGTTATGGTTAGTGGTCACTGCTGCCAATAACCCTGGACACAGATAGGAAACCAGGTGAAGTATGCCAGTAGCACACTCACATAACAGCACTTCAAGGTACCCCTCCTGTGCCAGATATGTA